>NW_007578000.1:443061-453776 GCF_000690725.1 Stegastes partitus | reverse complement strand
CTTTCTTGTTGTTTGAACCTTTCTTGCTTTCTAAAATCTCCCTTACCTGCACAGACACAGCAATCCCACCACACATCTACCAGGCCTCAAACAAAGAGGCACTAATGGCTCTCACCTGCGCTTATAAGGAGGGAGGGCTCTCTCTAACCCCACCTACAAGGGGCGGTGCTCCTAACCTAAGTGCCGGCTCTCACATATGCATGTCTATGATGTCTTTGCAATCACCCCATCCTGCTCACTGCTACTCCAGCACACCAGCTCACCTACAACTCTGCTGAAGTACTGTAAAACATTTTTCATGGCCTCACTGTGCAAGTTTTGGCAAGGACTGGTTCTTGAGAGTGGCTCCTTATGAAACCCTGGAAGTCTGAATCCATGTTTTTGTCATCGGTCCCTGTAAGTTCCATCAATCCATCCAAGCAGGGGGTACCAGACATCCCTCTTGCTAGCAACATTTTCCAGTATCTCCTGAGGGATCTGGAGATGCTTCAAGGCTAGATGAGATATATAATCCTTTCAATGAGTTCTGGGTCTACTCTGGGGTCTCCACCCAGTTGGACATGCCCTAAAGACCTCAGAAGGAAGGAAGGTGCTCAGAACGCATACAATGCCCAAACCACCTCAGCTGGCTCCACTGAACGCAAAGGGGGGCTGAACTGCTTCCCGACTCTAGACACTTGGTTGCAACTAGACAGTGCCGTGATAGATAACTTACAGGAGCTCTTCAGCAGGAATCCAACACAGGGTCCACTCTCCAAAAAGTACGCAAACACGCACCTGATTGGCTGTTATTTCTGTTCATGGACAGGATTTCAAAGTGTAGCCAGGGTGAGGAGGATGTCCAGTTCGGGAACCTCAGAGTCATGGTTCTGTTGGTCTCATTAGACTGTGACCTTCAGCATGCACTCGGATGGTCTTTAGCCGAATGGCCAGGATGAGAGTTCAACACTTAAACTCTGAGTTCATGGTTATCTGCCGGATACCTGTGGACTGCTCCTTCTGGGCTCAGGGTGAGTCCATGTCCCAAGCAAAGGACTTTAAATATCTTGGGATGTTGTACACTGCAGTTTCAAGGTGGAACTGCTCAGTCATGGTTTTGACTGCTTATTTCACCCATGATATGTGTAAAACCACCATTCTTATACACGTTAAGTTAAAAATAAAAATAAAAGATTTTTGACAAAGAAACAAATAACTCTCCACATACTGGTCGTTTTTTCTTCTTAAGAAAACAGATGTGATGGAAACTTGCTGTGTCTTTATTAGATGTTGAATGAAGTCATGATTGTTTGATCAGTGATTAAGTTTAAAGAAGTGCCAGAGCAATTTAAATCAGTTTGCCGAGACAAGCAATTCAAATTCAGCTGAATAAGATTTGCAAGTTCAAACAGCTACCTAAGCAGGTCAGTTAATTAACAATCAAGCCAAACGTAGACAAGGTTTACATAATACGTGATATTTATTCAAGCTAACATTTGGCGGCGTTAGAAGAACTAATTGCATTTTGTGACTTAATATTGGCAACACTTTAAGGTCGCCTCACTCATATATTTTTAAGTTGAAACAAGTTTTATTTTGTCTTCTATCACTCTTTTAAAATCTGTAGAATGAGGTATTCACTGTCCCCATCAGGAATTAAATTTTTCCCATTGATATATTGGTTAATAGGCCTATATTATGTTAATATATTTCACTTATTCAATTTTCAGACTAAAGTCAAATTTCTCCAGATGACATTTCAAATACAAATTTTCTGGAAAAAAAAAAGGTTATTGCAACTGTAATTATGGAGGTAAAAAATATGGCATACATTCTTTAAGCAGGAATAAAGTCACTGACCAGAGCAGGTAATGTTAACATCACACCACCTCACCCAGAGAAATAAAACCAGTGGGAATTTGACTTTATTACAGTAAAACACACTGAGAAATACAAACATAACAGATAGGACAGTCAGATAAAAACATGTGCTATTGACTTGTTGACTTGACTCAGTCCACATAACATTTTATTTATTCTATAGAGAAACACCCTGAGAGATAAATACAAGCACAGCCATGGTATTAAAATAATAATAATAAAAAAGTTATTTTGTTTTTTTGTATTCCATCAAACCAGGCCGATCCTACTGCTGTGATGGTGACCAGGAGTGTCTGGCTTTATACAGTCCAGTTCAACCTTTTCAGTGAGCCTCCTCCTACCCTTCAGTCCTTCTGCGTCTACCAGCCAAAGCAGTCTCTTTGTCACTTTCTTGTGATTTATTCATAGCTGCAGCAGAGAGAGAGAAAGATCAATACTATCTGAAAGAAAAATGAGTTAGCATCACGCCGCTAAGATGGGAGGAAAAAGAAAGAAGTTCACTGTGAGTTCAGAGGGCCGTGGCAGGAATGGGCTGCTCACTTCACTTCACTGTGGTGCCGGACTACAAGCAGCAGTAACTCAGAAACTAACACTATCAGCTCTAATTATGACTCCCTGGGAGCAGTAATTTGTCATATTCTGTTTCTGTTACTCCTTGAAAATTGACTGTTTGCACCCAACCAACTTTGAAACATGAGCCAGTCGACTCCTGCGTGAAAACTGCTGCTGGTGACGGGGATTAGAGAGGCAGTGATTCGCATTTTTGGCTCACTAGTGTGCAAATATTAGCATTCAGGGCAGCAGCTAACATTAGTGGACTGGAGCCGCTGGCAGCACAGGCTGAGTGGCAGGAGACGCAAAAGTACTAAAACATTGATGTTAAAATTACTCAATTACAAGTTAAAGTCGTACATCAAACATCCTACTTAAGTATAGGTACATCAGTATTTAAAAAACAAAAAAAACGTGGTTAAACAATTAAACTTAAAGTCCTGCTTTGATCTGATTTGTTAATGTATACAACATTATGATTATTAAATTCTGCATAGTGAAGCATCAGTGTGTCAGCAGCAGTATACTGTTGGAGCTGCTGCAGGTGGAGCTACTTTGAACTACTTTATATCCAGTTTTATATACAGAGACAGCAGATACATCTGAGGGCTCATCATGTCATGATTTCTGGGAGAGGAAAGAAGAAAAAAAAAAGCCACAAATTTGTTTTCAGTTCTTGGATTTTCTCTGTGCTTTGATTTTCTGGTTAGGTATTGGATCACTGAAAAACATACTCAAATGAAATGATGTGGGAAGTTTAAAGGGAAAAGTCACTCACTGATGGAGCTGTTACCAACTCACAGACACCGTGAATATAACCCTAACTACACACTGTTTTTTAAAATACTAGAAGCCAAAATGGTTGGAATTGGAAGTGTCATCTTCATCAGTGTGTAGTTTGTTATAAAATCCATTGTGTAGAATATTTATCCTCAAAGTAACAAGTAGCCTGTCAAACTTTGTGGCGTGGTATTTACAAGTGATCCGTCTCATTAGTATTGGAGTGGAAGCGTTGCATAAAATGAAAAGTACCTCAAAATTGTATCCAGTACATTACTTTGGTAAATGCTACTTTCCACCATTGCTTGAATATTGGATTTCCTTTCGATGCAACTGCTAACAACAGTGAAGTTGCAGCTACTTTACTACTGCTTTCCCACTATTGTGGTACTTTTTTTTTTTCCAACTGCAAATTTCCAATATATTGAAGTTGACAATAGGCTATGTGACTTTTTTATGCAGGATTATAAAACAGAAGGAATGAATCTATTAGAAAACAGGACATGAAGCTAATAGCATTAGCAAGGCTAAGCCAACAACAGTCATTCTTCAGCTAACAAAGCACAAAGGCCGGGTGCTATTTGTTGAGCTAATGAAGCTACATCAAGCTAACATATCAGCCAATTGGCAAACAAATGTCAGCTAAAGGAAAAATAAAGTCAGTAACATTAGCAGAGGCAAGCCAACAACAGTTCAACTTTAGCTAACACAGCTCAAAGTTAACATAGCTGTGTGGCTGCATCCCTCTAAGGATGTTGTATCACAGCTGTGCCATGAAGGCTGTCCGATTTCAAAGGCTCCTTCAAATGCGGCCTAGAAAATCGTCCTTCTTTTTCCATTTTCAACATACTCCAATAGCTAAATTGCTAAAAACCCCAAGGGACCTTAAACACATAACACTTAATTGCATCCCTCAAAGGTGTGACCGTTGTGGGCCAAGTTCTTCAAAGGATGCAGTCTCTGAATTGGGACACTACTGTGATATTTGTGGAGTTAGCAACCATTAAATTTCAGCTAAGGGGACACAGGACTAATAGTATAAACAGGGTCAGGCCCACAATGGTTCAACTTAGCCTAACACATCACAAAGCTCCTCTTTCTATCGGAATAGGTACTTTCAATAGTCACATAAAAACTGAATCACAAGTCAAATCTGATGAAGCTTTGTCCTGGAATAAGATCAGGACATGTGTCATACAACCGCCATTGCTACTTCATTGCTACTTTAGGGTCTCATACGTCCCCAAAACATCTCTAATGAACCCTATGTAACAATGCAGGGACTCTGTCAGCAATGAAAAGTCAGCTAACCGGGCAGAAAGCCAACATTATCAACACTAATAATCCAACACAAACAACCACAACGTAATAGCTAACATAACTTTACAGGGGATTTGGCACTCTGAGGCAGGGCCTTCCCCAAACATTGGTGTTATGAACAACATACATTATTATATAATAGTCACAGTGCAGACTTCTTTGATTTTATTGGGGTTCTGCAGAGACCTGGCAGTGAAGCATTTACAGAACCACAGTCCACTTTACAGCTCACACACTTCATTCTGTGCATACGAATACATGTTTCCCTTTTAAACAACAAAGCTCACATTTGCGCATACATCCACACATCTTGCTGTGTGTGTGTGTGTGCGTAAAATTTCATGCATACATCCACACATCTTGCAGCCTGTGTGTAAGATTGCCTGTTCATGCGCGCCTTTTACAATAGGAGTGAAACTGTCACTTGAGAGCAACCAAACACCACATCACATTTATTAAATTTTCCCTGAGTCTGCGCTTGCTTATAAAATTACTCCTGGCCCTGTACAGCCTGCAGGTAACCAACTGTAGAGCTACAAAATGTGAAACATGGCACCTGACAAATATCTGCTTTCAGACATATATTTATTTTCTGCCTTTTTCCGGTCGAGATGCAGAACGTGTAGGTGGAGGAGTGAGTTTAGAAAGTGAAGTTTCAGCTCCTGCAGCAGTCCAAGAGTGAGGCTGTAGAAATGACCTAATTGTGAAGGAGATAGTACAATTAGGTCAGTTAATGCTGGACTAAGCAGGTTAACAACATGCTTCTCCTTAAGCGATCAACATTATCAGAATTATTTACCTTCTTTCCACCTTGGAGGTAGATGGAGCTGAAGCCATGTGATGATAGGTTTGGTTTAATATATAACATAAAAACATGCTTATCCTGTACCTCTAAGCTGACTAATTAATCATTATAGCCACTTTTAGACATGGGATACGTAACATTCATGGCCTCATGGATCAGAGTAAAAGTACATTTCACTCATTTAGACTTTGGTTATATTTGCATTAATGTTGCTCACGTCTTCATTCATGGTAATCTAACTACTACTTTACAAACAGCTAAAGAAAAAAAAAATCTGACAGCTGTGATCGAGCTCAGGAGTCAACTTGAGGACGGCTGAGTGTAACTTATCTGACTTTAAACTGACTCTGTGTGACTTAGATGCCCTTATATTCTTATAGATCCTGTCTCCATGTTAAGGGTTATTTATAATTGTACTTAAATAATGAAGTTACAGATGCTGTTGTTGAACTTGCATAAGTGTGCACAACTCTCTTACATTGGAGATATTAATATAGATGCTGCCTGATAGTGTAAGTAGGACCAAAAAGCAAGAGGGAGACAGGTTGAAGAATAATTAAGGCTTTATTCAGGGAGCTGGGAGTGATCGACACCAGGAAGCTGGGAACGGGAATCCAAGGAAGGGGGTCCGGGGCTCCGTGGAGGCGTGCTCGAGGGGAGTTCAGTGTCGGTGCTCGGGTGCTGGTGGGTCTGGTGTGACTGAGTGCAGGCTGGCTGGGTGAGGCTGGGCAGCAGACCGAACAGAGGATCACTGGCGAGCAAAAATCAAAACACCAGTCCATACTCATCACAGCTGCTGTCTGATGCTGCAGGTAGTTATGGTGACTTTGTCAGACCATGCTGAGGTTATACAATCAGTATTTAGCAGTGCACAGCCGCAGCTTGTAAAATGCAGTGACTGTTAACATGTAGTCTTCATGAACTGTGTTTCAGTCACAGTTTCATACCGAAGCATAAATGTGTAAGTGAGACAAGCTCGACCTTATGGATTGGTTTCAAATAGCTCTTAGAGTTTCCATCGTCTCTGAATATCCATCAACTTTACAGTTTCCACATAACTCTGACTCGGGGAATTTGGTCAAAGCTAATGGCAATGTTAACCAACTTTAGCCAATGTTAGCTAACTTAAAGAATTTTTCTATTGTTGTGGGGACTTTGCCAACGATAATGAATTCAATCCACTGGATCTTCAGTTCCTCAGATACTGGGAGTGCATGTAGACTCTTGTGTTCACTCTTGCAGCCAACAATAGATTGTTATTATTTTCCCCATATGGAACCTTAATGTGATGGTATGTAGTTGTGTCGTGTTGAAAGTGATTCAGAAATGTCACAAGGTCTGTTAAGATGACCCCACAACTTTGAACCAGATTGTTCATTCTGAAAGGAGTGCATGTCTGAAAGGGGCCTTTTCATGCCTGTAGAAGACTTAATAATTAGCCTATGTCTGGAAAATAATAGCTGGTCTGAGTGGAGAGTTTTTTTTCTCAGTAAAAATGTTTAAAAATGAAAGAGTTCTCAGTTTCTTGAAAGAAATAATATACACGATAGTAATTTATGATCTTTAGAATTGCTGAGCATGCTAGATGCCTCCCTTTGCTTCTACTCTTTATGCTAAGCTAATCTATATTCACCTCTTGGGTCCAGCTTCAAGCTTAGCATACGATGTGAGAGTGGTATCAATCCTCTCAGCTAATTCTTGTCAATAAAGCCATTAAGTGTATTTCTCAATGTGCCAAACTATTTCCTTACCTTAAGAGAATGGCTGCCCCTCAGAAATGGTAACCACGGATTGGATTGCAATTTTTACCACACATTTGAGCATTTAGAAATATTTGAGTCACTGAAATCGAATTCTGACGTCTATATGTGTAATTTCTGTCCTCTTTTCAGTACCGATGCTGCTCCCTAATTTTTAGACTTAAAAATTTTCATTTCATCTCTTTATGGTCCTCACAGTGATTCAACATATCCCACTGCATTTAAACTGGATTTCTGCCATGGAGCTTCTTAGCAATCGAATTACAGCGTAAACAGAGACATCCAACAGCCCGAAGCTTTTCCCTCCTGAGACTTTTCATTTCAGTAGTGATCAATGAGGCGGAACCAGCAAACTGTCGACACATTCAGTCAAACCGTCCCTCTAGGTGAGAACGGATATGTATGGATAAAGAAAGAGGATAAGGCAGGAGGAGCAGGATAACGCTTCCTATGTGTGCCTCCTACACACTGTAGTAATGTGCTAACATTGATGGATGCAAATGTTTGTTCTAATCAACATGGGTATCAATTACAGCTGGCTTACAGCTTATTCTCTGTTCATTTTGTGCGTCGCTCTTGATTGCGGAAATGTTGGAGTTAAAGATTTGACGCATACTTTTGGCTCGGAGTTTGAGAGCTGATGTCCCTGGTTAGGAATAAACAAAGGGAAAGTAAATGCAAGCGAGATAGAGAGGGAATAGAAAAAATAAAACTGGATTCAGTGCTCCTGCTGAGTTTATTAGCGGAGTGCACCTGTTCACCAGCTACAGCAGGTGCCTCTAGCAGACAAGGCCAGACTGAGCATAAATGTGTGGATATGTGTGTGCACTAGTCCAATCACTATAACCGTCTGCTACCAAACACACCCATTTGTCAAGACAAACGAGTGACACAGGAAAGAAGGTGGATGGGGTGGCAAACCTCCAGCTACAGCCAGAAAAAGAAGAAGAAGAAGGAAAAAAAAAAAACAACAACAACACAGTGTACTTTATTACCTGGAAGTGGGAAAATGAGTTTTGTCAACAAATGGCCCATCTATTTCCCCTCACATCAATGGACTCGTGGCACTTGATTTATCTTCCCCGTATTGGAAGCAATGAAGTGAAAAAGGTAGGGAGGGCGATAAGGGTGGGGAGGATGAACTCCTGCTGCCTTTAAGTCTTTTGGGAATAACCGCAAAAAAGGGCTCAGAGTTTTCACGTTACATAAGGGAGAACTTCTCATCAGGGAAAACTGTAATCCTGACATGTTAGCCACTTCATACAAGTCAAGCAGTCAATACAAGCTATGTTCTCAAGATGACAAATGCTTTATTTTCATTGTCCTATGTTAGGAAACACTGGACCGCAATACCAAAACTGTCCACGTCAACCAGTTGCAACAGTAAAATGGTGCTGAGTAACAATACACAAACAAGTGTTCATGCATAATTATATATCAGCCATAAAGGCCATTTTTCTGCAGGAGCACTTATAGATGTGATATATCAAATGCATTTTGCTGATAATACTTGTATATACTTCTACTTTACTGTGGTTGTGAATACATGACTTGTACTGGTCATTTTTTAATGACCACATCAATTGTTTGTTCCTACTGAACACACATCACACAAATCATTCTCTGCTTTAATGCCTCTACTAACGGCAGGAAATAGCACAAACATTTTCCACCTCTCGTTGGTTACATTTTGGATTAAAAACAACTTATATTTGAGAAACATTTTGGGATAAATTAGAGGGCCTTCAATTTTATTGTTACAATAATAAACACACATAATATTGTGGAAGAGTCATGGTTAAATGATAAGCTGACTATTGTTTTGAAATGGGAAACAATTAGTGTCCAATGTTTTGACCCATCCATCTACCCTGACCTCCACCCCTGCACACACTTTAAGGGTTCCTCTTTTGTTTACAATTCCTATGACCTCTAGGGGGCGTTGTGACATGAATTGGTCTACTCACCTATCACTGAGTTGCTTAATTTGCAGGTGAACAGCACAACCTGTGTGGCTGTTTCATAATAATCACTTTGTTTTAAGCAAATGCTGCAACAAAGCACAACAAGGACAGGATTGAACTCCACTGACTCTTACATTAAATAGCTGAAGTAAACCCCAGATTATTCCAGAAACCAGAAAAAGAGACCATTGTTGCTACAGTTATAATTACTTTATGGAGCTTTGTGTTTCTCCTGCTAACATTTATCTGTGCTCAGTAGTGTCTCACAACAATCAGTAATAAACTAAACTGAGAATCGGAATTAAAATTGCTAAAGCACAAATGATACCCAATCCCAGTTTACTGTAAACCCTTTTGCCACAAACAAAAGTGGCCATAACCAACTGCAACCAATACACGCCTTACAAGAGGTCACTAAATCCCAAAGGTTCCGCGTCCACATATTGTATAAGGATGTGCAAACAAATTAATTTAGACCAGGAACCAAGAAGGAGTATTTAAGCAGAAGTCTGTGTGTGTTTGCATATTGTATTCCATACACAACTAAGTCCCCCTTCCTCTGATTTCATTCTGCACCTCTGTTTACTATGTGTGCAACTTGGTGTACAGGTGTTTTTTGCTTGCACTTTGAAGCATCTTTGAACATTTTGTTGATGTAAAGCTTCTAGTCTTTTCCTTTGGATCACAGCTCTGTGTGCTTTTGCTAAACTTATCTTGATGTACGATAGCCAAAACTTCCAGTTGGCAGCCCTCAGAAAGTTTGGAAGAAGAGTACTTTTTATAACATGTGGCAAAGTTGGGCGGTTGGGTGGAATGAGAGCAAGGAAATGAGAGAGAACATGAGGAGGAAGCCAATTATGGCGAGTTTTAGTTAAATGAGAGTTTCTGGGCCAGAACTGATGCTCATTTGTTTTTAAGACTAATTTATAGTTGGAGGGGGCTGTGGGTGGAGATAGATTGTGTTGACGCTCATTTCTTCTCCTCGCCTCCTCTGGCTCTGCAGGTTTGCAGTGTTCTGCTCACAGATCAATACTTTCTTGTCTTTTATTTGCATTTCCAGCCTGACTCTCACCATATGTGACGCATGCTTTTTAAAAATAAATGCATGTTTTGGTCTTTTGTGACAAACGGTGCAGCAGCAGCTCCATTTCTTTTACGGTTTGTGCAAATGGGATTTTATTTTCAGCCGAGACCACCGTCCAAGCTGAATTGTCTATTGACTGGAACCAGTTCAAACCACAGGAAGCATGACATAAATGTAGCCTGCTGTATGTAATTGGAAATCATGGTTCTTTTTATTGTTGCTTTGGCAATGCTGGCAGAATATTTTTAAGTACAGTTTGCAGTACTTGAACTTTACTTGAACCCTTCCGTGTTGTTGTACTTTACACTTCGGCTCTGCTGAGTTTCAGATTACCCAACGAATACATTTGAATACTTTTAGGTTAAGATTTTATCTTTGCAGTAATATTCAGCTACACAATGTACCGTTTGAAGTATGTACGATTAGCTCCACATTCACCAGCAACTATAAACTGATGCACACAGTTAGAAAACTGGATAAAAATAATTGAAATCTAATATAAACTACTCTGAAGTGGGCCATTCTGGGGGCTGCAGGGTGGCGCAGTTGGTCAGCACTGTTGCCTCGCAGCAAGAAGGTTGCTGGTTCGC
>NW_007578000.1:433794-442716 GCF_000690725.1 Stegastes partitus | reverse complement strand
AGAATGCTGTTTAAAAAAGCATTGCAGGTTTTGAAGGATATTTTGAGGGCCTATTTGCAAGTAAATTGAAGAATAGAGCATTTCTCTACTTAAACACTGCCCCTTTTGCTTGCATTAAAGATATAGGTACTTCTACCACAAAGCAAGTCACTTATACAGTTTTCAACACAAGTGATGTGTAGAAATAATGGCTAAAATGTGGCTTAACTTGTAGAAAAACTGGATTGTTGTTAATGATAGTATTTTCTGAAAAAATATTTGCATGTAAATAGAGAAAATGTCTTCCGTTAATGGAGCAAAAAGCGTGAATGTATAAGTAGTAGCTGTGTGTAATGTAAGTAGTGTGAACGTCAGTACCATGTTGATCAAGATAATCGCATTTTACAGTCAACATCGTTGTCATGATGCATGCTTTCTTGAATGCCTGCTTGCTCCTCAAATGGATTACCCTCTGAATTATCCCTCTTTCCAGACTCACTCGAAAATGTATGAGAGCGTCATTCATTTAGCTTCACATAAATATTTTAGCCTGGTTAGTCGCTGAGGCATAGCTCGGACTATAAATCAAACCCTGTGTGCGCGTATTTGCCCTGTATGTATGTATTGCATTTATGTTTGTGTGTGTGTTTGTGAGCAGGCTTTTAAAGCAGAATATTAAAACATTAAAGTTGACAGAATGACAGAGTGTACTGCGCAGGGTGTTGTGGATAATTGAAATGCCAAAACCTCAAGATGGCCGCTTCATTTTAACATGAATTTACAGCTTCCATCACAAGCCATTAATGTTGAAAATATTTTATGAGGAAGCTGTGAAGGAATTCATTTATCAGGGCGAATATTTACCTTAAACTATTCGCTTCAGAGTGGTCAGAAACCAGGTCTTACTGCCTTTACTCAGCAGCAGCAGCAGCAGCAGCAGCAACAGAGAGTGGATGTTAATTTCACATGTTCTAACTTTGTTGTAACAAATGCTTTCTCTGAAGGTTCCAAAGTGATCATGACAACTTTTTTATGAATCTTTATACGACTGTAAGGAGTGTCCTGGACTAATAAGGTAGAAAATGTAACAATACTCTTTCTGTTTTATAGCAACAACTAAAGGATTTCCATGTCTGTACAGCTGTAAGGACACACCGGGGTGGACCATTATCTGACTCTGATAGCATCATTGCCTCGCAGCAAGAAGGTCGCCGGTTCGTGAGGACACCCGGGATCTTTCTGCGTGGAGTTTGCATATTCTCCCCGTGCAGCGTGGGTTCTCTCCGGGTTCTCCAACTTCCTTCCGAAAGCATGTTGATGTTAATTGGTGATTCCAAATTGTCCGTAGGTGTAAATGTGAGTGTGCTTGGTTGTCTGTCTCTAAGTGTAGCCCTGTGACAGACTGGTGATCTGTCCAGGGTGTCCCCTGCCTTCACCCTGAGTCAGCTGGGATAGACTCCAGCCCCCCTGCAACCCCAGTGAGGATTAAGCGATGTATAGATAATGGATGGACGGATATTTGAAAGTGTGAAGAAACCCAAACTTTACATTGATATGTGATCCTGTCACAACCCGGCAAATAGGTTGTGGCAAAAGAGGGGAGACGACACAGGTATTGTCAGATTTTAACATAAAGTTTTATAAATTGGTTAAATTAATCTAGTCAAAGTGAGGTGTGTAAGTCAGTGATGTCAGTAGTGTGGGTGCGGATGTCTGGATGTCTGGATGTGATGTGGTGCAAGGTGTTGTCAGATGTGAGAACCAAACCAAAAACGAACCAAACCACAAATCACGGGCATGAGGAGAGAGGGAGAGAGAGCCAGGAGCTGAGGGGTTGGCCATTTTATACCTGGGAGCGCTGGGCCCGAGTGTGCCAATCAGGTAGGACCGCCCACTCAGTCTCCAGCAGTCTAGGGACCTGAGCAGCCAAACACAGACAGCCAATGTGCCCAACCAGACTAGGTGGGGCCTTCACAATCCCAAACCATAAAGCACCCTCACATTAATATCCTCCTTCAACCAGACTGACCCTGTTGGTAGTAATGTGGCAATTTGCTAACATTAAATGATGATTTTGGTTTATTTCAACCTGATGTGTTTTCCATTCCCATGTATCTCTCATGGAACTATGGGTCATGCTAACTTTGCTAACTCTCCATCTCAAATGATGTGAAATGACAAGTCTCACAAAGCAGCTTTTATCAAGATGACTAGTCTAAGCTCCCTGCAGCTCCCCAAACAACCAGATTTTTACATGAATCATTTTAAACAAGTGGTTTTGAGCCTGACTGAACGTGAACACAGAAATTAACCACCCAAAATGACCATTTTGCTAATTAAAGCTTGAGTCTGCACTATTTTATTCTTTTGGGAAAAAATAAAAATCCATACTAACCTTTGGGCCTTTGTGATAGTCATTAAAGTTCTGCAAGAGCCACATGTCTCTAGCAAATTATCTGTGGTTTCAGTGAGTCCATTCTTTAGCCTCCGAGGCGTTACCTGTGTAGTACGGATTATTAAATTATGTGTGTCTGTTTTTATCAATAAAACTCTTATCACAAAGTCAATAGCATCTCTAAGTGGTCTTTAAGTGGTTTTTGCAGGGAGCTAGCCATTGTAATGAGAAAGTTGTCATCTCCACACGTGAGACTATTCCACCCAAACAGGTTTCCCCCAGTCACTATGTTGCAGTGAGTGCATCCTGGATTTATCCACGCTCAAGACAACTGTGACTGCTTTAAAGACACACAAACAAGCCAGAGTTTATTTCCCCCCATTGCAGAGTGGTAGCGAGGTGCAGCCAGACCATTATGTACTACAGAGTGGGTCGACTTAGTGAGACTGCTTCCTGGCTGACCTAATCAACCTGCATATTCATCCATGTAGAATCATTTATTTATGTGTGTGGATGGCTTTCTTTTCAGTATGTGTTCATGCAAGAGTTGGATAGCATCCATCCATCCATTATCTATACACCGCTTAATCCTCATTAGGGTCGCGGGGGGGCTGGAGCCTATCCCAGCCGACTTAGGGCGAAGGCAGGGGACACCCTGGACAGGTCACCAGTCTATCGCAGGGCTACACTTAGAGACAGACAACCAAGCACACTCACATTCGAGTTGGATAGCAAACACCATAAATAGTCTGTGTCTGCATTTTTTTGAATTGCAAGAATAAGATGACAACAGTTTTCACTGACTGCTGCATGATTAAAGGAAAACCCAGTTGTGGTTATTTGCTCTGCAAACTGACTTTAACACACAAGAGACTAAACCTGGCAAACTCTTGTGTATGCAGTGAACATTATGAATCGGCTGACTATCCAGTGGCAGAATCAGACAGTTTTCATGAAGACCATAACTCACACTGAGGTGGTGCAATGTGGTTTTTTTTTCTTCAGCGAACTGCTGTCAGCCAAATAGTAATTTTTTGGTCACTTACTCCTACTTATTCGCTTATGGCAGGGCTGCCATGTAGAAGTGCACAAGAGCTTACACACAGTATAATAAAGGTTTTCATGTAACCGTAACATGTTTAAAAATCTGGAATGGTTTTGAAATCTTTTTAGTTGTTGATAACGCACATATGATAGTTACATTTTAAATAACAGAACAGAAGTATACATAGTTCCTCAAAGTCTTTGTTCTGCTCAGGACACCCACACAGCTGTCCATCCAGCCTTTAGTTCCTTTCTTTTGGCTGCAAGTTCTGTTTCAGTCTTCAGTGTTAAACAATTTGTACTTCTTTCCCCCCCCCCAAAGATCTTCAAAGTAGGTTTCATCTCTGCAGTCTCAAAGAGTCTTTAAGATAACATCAAATAAATGCATGGCTAAACCTTCATCGTACAAATTTTAACTAATGAAAACATGCACAGATCCTTTATTTACATATAAAAATAGATACTTTTTTGTAGTGTCTGTACACTTTTCAGTGATATTTATTTTCTGTAACTGCAACAAAATCAGTGTAAACATTTTCTAGATTATCAGAAATATGAGGGTATTTTAAAAAACTACCTGGAAAAAAGGGGTGTAAATCCTGGTTTGGGTAATAACTGTATGCTATAAAGCCTTATATCACCGTCCAAAAAAATAAATTAATAAAAAAATCAAATGTTTGAAGCAATCAAAGAAAGAAGAAGACGGAAGCTTGGAGCTGGTGTGCTGTTGCTCCAGAACAATGCGTTTGTCCACACAACACAGGGGGACAGAAGCAGCCAAATGTGGCTTTGAACTGTCTTCCCATGCACAGTACTCACCTGAGCTGGCACTGTCTGACTGATCTGTTTCCCAAACTGAAATCCCACTTGCGTGTTCACTTAAATGCAGAGTGCTGAGGAAGTCATCCATGCTGATGAGGAGTATCTGGAGGCTCAAGATGTGGCCATCTTCCATGAAGGGTTAGCGAAGCTTGAACATCTGTGGACCAAGTGCGTTGACGTTAAAGGAGATGACGTTAAAAACAAAAATAATGCAAGAACAACAACTTTCTTTCAGTGAAGTTTTCTTGTGAGGTCAAGAATTTTTTGAAGTATTCTCATATGTGGTTGTATGGGGGTAGTTGTGCTATTAAAATGTATCTTCCTGGGAAAATAGCTGCAGAGAAATTGTTCTGCTTAAAGGTTCAGCCAGAAAAACAGATAGTGGACATAACTACAGTCCTATGAATATGTGTGTAGCTCTCTAACAGGCCTGTCTGATGGCTGTGTGCACCCTGTTGAATCAAAATACCCCCAAACACTTCATCTTCAAACATACAGCTGTTCTGTGAAAAATTACAGGAGCACAGGTTATACTTTTGTGTGCTTGTATGTTTATGGGAAAGTGAAAAGAGAAAGCCATCTTTGAAAAAAAGTATTTTGGATTATGGGAGACTCAGAAGTCAACTGGAAAAGGGTTCTTTGGTCTGGTGAGAGCAAAATTGAACTTTTTGACCATCAAACTAGATGCTATGTTTGGCAGACAATAAATTCCATCACAAACACGCCATCCCCACTGTGAAGCATGGCGGTGGCAGCATCATGACGTTGGGATGCTTCTTGGCAGCAGGCCCCTGAAGGCTTGTGAAGGTAGAGGGTAAAATGAAAAGTGTAGAGAAATCCTGGAGGACAACCTGATACATTCTACAGAAGAACCGAGACTTGGAAAAAGATTTCTTTTCCAGCCAGACAATGACCAAAGCTACAACTGGGGAATGTTCAGGAGTGTCAGCGTCAGAGCCCAGACCTCAATCTAACTGAGAATTTGTGGCAGGACTTGAAAAGAGCTGTTTTGTCCTTATCCCTGTGCAACCCAACAGTTTTGCAACAGAGATTGGGGTAACATTGCAGTGCCCAGATGTGTCCATCTACTAAATACTGACTTGCAGTTATAGAATCGTTAATCAACTACTTTGTAGAAATCTGCTTTCAGTTTTACATTAAAAATCTTTTTTTTGTAAACTCCGAAGGGGACTGAGTACTTTTTATAGGCACTGTATTTCTGTTTGTCTGTTATTATCACACATATGACTGAAATACACCCACAAACAGTCGAGTCATTAATCCTGCTGAGAGTGAAAATTAAGTGTAATGTTAAGGCACGGGTTATGAACATGTGTTCCATCTGTCAGAAATAAACAAACAACGACACCCTACTATAAAAGGAGGGTCAATAATAATAAGACAAAGCAAAAAAAAGCACATGTATTGAAATGTAATGTAACAGAGGAAAGCAGAGTCACACATTTACAGTCCTCGTGTTCACTCCTGAACAATATCCGACTACCATTCCAACACATTTTATTTCATTTTTTTTCCCAGGGAACACAGACTTGCTCTTATCAGCGGTATGACTTATACCATCTCCACTGTGCACCGCATGAAAAAAAATGACATACTGTAGTGGCATAGTGGGAAAGGGATGTTGAAATGAATCCCCACAGGGGGAAGTCATCTCTTCAGTCTATTACATGTCATCTTGTTCCAACGGTCAAACAGGATTCCCCTTTATTTGAAAAAACATAATAAGAACTTCAATTTGAGATAAGCTGTGAGCGGCTTGGTTCTGTTTAGAAGGAGCAGAGCATCCAACAGGCCTGAACAGTGATACTGAATCATGCCAGTCAGGATTATGGCTCAAGATGTGTGTTAGTGGGAAGTCTCTCGAACAAACAAATGTTTTTTTTTTTTACATTTCTTACACAGTGGTCCCCAAACTTTTTACAACATTTTTTTCCTACATGGATATATAATTATTTTAACACACTAAACTAAACTAAATAAACACATGTACTTTTTCCAGCATCCTGTGAAATAATCCATCCATCCATCCATCCATTATCTATACACCGCTTAATCCTCACTAGGGTCGCGGGGGGGCAGCAGCCTATCCCAGCTGACTCAGGGTGAAGACAGGGGACACCCTGGACAGGTCACCAGTCTATCACAGGGCTACACTTAGAGACAGACAACCAAGCACACTCACATTCACACCTACGGACAATTTAGCATCACCAATTAACCTCAACATGTTTTTGGACTGTGTGGGAGGAAGCTGGAGAACCCGGAGGGAACCCACGCTGCACGGGGAGAACATGCAAACTCCACGCAGAAAGATTCCGGTGCCCCCACCGGGACGCGAACCGGCAACCTTCTTGCTGCGAGGCAACAGTGCTACTAACTGCGCCACCTTGCAGCCCGAAATAATCGTAAGTTACAATGTTATCTTAGGTTTTGAAGGACATAAATCATGCACAGATCAGACATCATGCATTGATTTGTTTTTCATTTGACCTTACGCTTTACATATTGTGACTGAGGTAGCTCCCTGTCACATTTAAGCTTGCTTTTCCTGCCCTAACTCATAAAAAATAAAGGGCTAAGCTATATGATGGCCACTTTCTCTCACTTAGCTGTAAAAGTCTCACCAAACTTGTGGACGTGATACAGTCCCGCCCACTCCTTTCCCAGTGAGCTGTCATGACAGTACAAGCATCCTCTGACATTTCACAGTTTGGGCAAAAAGGTCACGAGTCCAGGGCTAAAGAAGAATAAGTGAAGAAGGAGAAGAAACGAGGGAGGAGGGGAGGTCAGAGAGGATTCCTGCTTCTCCTCTTCCTGAGTCCTGGAGGCTCTCCCTTTTATCGATTGACCCTAATATGTTTGTTAGTTCTTCTACATGCACCCTCTCTGGGCGCACACACACACACACACACACACACACACTCATGCTGTCGGTGAGTGGCGGTGACACGAAAAATCAATTTGCGCTGTAGATGCATGGAGGCAGAGCAAAGCATTCACCCCACAGCTTTCTGTGACTCTGAAACTGACTCATGCAAGGCTGTGAAGATAGTAAAGACATCATCAGTCAAGACCCATTTAGAACATCTAGAATAGCCTAAGGGCTGTAATATTAGGAAACATGCACTCAGAGGTACACCTAAACTGATGCAATCTACTATAGCAGTCATACAATAAATCCTCCTTAATGAGGCTTATAATGTCCAGGGTAATAATATAAAGTTGAAACAGTTCATTACACTGTGTGGAATGCACTTCTGCTATCTTGTCCACCCCAGCAATACAGCATAGGTTAAACAATAGAAATACCTCAACCTAAGATGCAGTGCAATTCAACAGCGCCGCTAACTACATCCAAAATGATAATAAAGTTGATTCACCACCTCCCACTTTCAATAAAAACTGAACATAATAACCTTCATGATTGGAGGATTTATTGCAGGACTGTTTTATTAGACTGTTGTACTTTACTGGCTACCTCATCGGACAAAGATTGCAAAAAAACTGAGCCAACAAAAGGAGCTTCTATTTGCTTTCTTCTCTCTGTGTTTTCTTTATATAATGTCAAAGTTGAAATCAGCAGATTTTTACATCCCTGTCACCCAACAAGAACAGTGATATTCAGTAGAACCATGAAATATGCGCAGTGGCTGTTTTTAACACTTTTAACAAAATGCTTAAAAAATGCAATTGCCAATGCACATTTGTGATGGGTGGTGAATTCTGGTCCTCTGCATGAAAGTCAGACCATCCATCATCCCAGCCTCCACAGCCTTGCTGATCTAAGGAGAATGTCCCATAAAAATAACGCCATAGGTTGCAGTTTGTTATGACCAATATTTACGTTTCACTGACAGCCTCCTCGAGCACTCTGGGTAATAATGACAGGAGCAAAGAGTAAAGCTGGGCGATGAAGTTATAGAGCCACCAGCTCTTCCTGAGGAGGAGGTTGGGGTGTGTGAATGGGACATTAAAACACCACAATACACCCAGAAACATTTCTTTTGACCATGATTGCTGTTTGTTTATTAGTAACAACTGAAATAATCTATTTTAAACCAAACTCTGTTTTTTTCCGAATCAAGTTGTTTTTGTTGCAGTGAGGACATAAATTTGGTAAATGCTCTTACGGGTCATATTACACAGTGTAGGGACAAACAACTCAGATAGCATTTCTGGTAGGAGGACAGATGTTTAAATATATCTTCATGTTAAAGTCAAGTTTTTTTTTTTTGTTTTTTTTTTACCTTGTGAGCATATGATGCCATATGATGTTTATTATATACAACAGGACATGTTTTTGGGCAAAGCAGCTGACACCATGACGGAGCATTTCCACCTTGAAACTGTTGAGTCTTAAAAATGAGAGTTAAGATTTTTGAGGTTTCATATAACAAACTGAACCAAATGTGTAAACTCATCAGAGCGGCGCTTTCTGCATCATAGTTCTTCTTAAGAATTAGTTTTCGGTTTATGTCATCTATAGATGAATTACTCCAATATTACAACTCGTGACTGGGTAGAGTAGTTTTACAGTGCTGGAGTGGAGCTGGAGGTGAGCTGGTGTGCTTGAGCTTTAATCAGTGGGGAGGAGTTCATGAAGAGGGAGGCAGGGATTTCATAGAACTGCAAGTCCTAGAGGAGTCAATGGTGTAGAGCAG
>NW_007578000.1:389173-432533 GCF_000690725.1 Stegastes partitus | reverse complement strand
AGTAAACATGTCACCTTAATACATAGACATGAGATTTAAGGGTTCTGTCTCATGCTGACAAACTTTTTGTCTGAATTCATTTCAATATAAACAAAGAAAGTGAAGGTAAACAGACTCATTTGTGCTGGTCTAAATATTGAAAACCTACACATGATACATTTATGAGCATTATGCTTTTGCTGAAATGATGTCCTGATTATTTTGGGTAAAAATCTGACCTCATGACAAACATTTTCACTCTGGCTGTTTTCTCCTAAACAACAAACATTCCTAAAAGCTAATAATTATAACATACATTGACAGAAACTGTCTTCATGGATACAATGATGATGAGTGGAAAGTTTTTCTTTTTGTTTTTGTTTTTGTATTTGATGAAGCAACTCTTTAATTTGGCACAGCTGATTGTTGAGAATGATTTCAGAAGAATGAAATGCCTCCTCCAGTTTGGTTATTGTCTTTGCAGGCAGCACTGTTCACTTCATGTGACAGTTTTGTCATCCTTTGTTACAAAGCTCACTGGTAGAATGAAGTGTTGTTTTGCTGCTGTCTCCTGAGTGTTGGACTATTTGACAAGATGTAATTATACTGTCTCACGCTGTCTCTCTCCGTCTGCTATGGCCATTAATGCAGTAAAGTATTAACCTTGTGCACACACCACTACTGTCAATGGAGAGTCTGCATTTTAAACTCGTTTTACCACCACGTAGCAGGCAGCACAACTAAAGCAACTGCAACCTCAGCAGAGCAGCAGACTTGTGACTGATCACCTTGTCAGTGATTCATTTGTTTCAGAATCAGATTTCCAATTTATGATCAAGGTTTTCAGAAGTTACCTGCTTAAAGCCTTTTTGCCCGAACTTAACTCACCAGCTACAAGAAGACCTCTTAATAAACAGATAAAATAAAAGGTCCAAAAATAAACTGTAAAGATTAGACCTCCTCTCCGGTTGCTGATTAATCCCCTAAAAACTCTACGTTTTATGTGAAAATGGTCCCTTTCTGATTTAAAATGCCTTTGAGTTCATCTAACTCTGCACTGTTGCTTCAGAACCATGAAGGTTACCACCTCTCCACCCTCCCCACTCATGGCAGCTCTAGCATACCAGCTTACCTACGATGCTGCTTATACACTGTACAAAAGATTCTGAAAACGAATAATGTTACATAAATCTAGGGGGCAAGCTGCTTATGGTGGCTCCCCTTTGGTCCCACATGCCATGGCTCTCGGCAATTCCACCTCTCTTGGATGGAACGCCATGGGAGCTCTCACTTCGGAGGGACCTGCTGTCTCAGGCCAGCGGGACCCTGTTCCACCCCTTCCCCACAGGACTCAGACTGGTGGTCTGGTCCCAGGCTCCTTGATTTAGACTTGTCAGAGCCTGTAGTACGGACTATGCAGGAAGCCCGGGCACCATCCACCAGGGCTGCCTATTCTTACTGCTGGGGGATTTTCACTGCTTGGTGTGGAGCACACAAAGTGGACCCTCACTTAGCCACTGCCAAGGAAATCCTGCTGTTTTTGCAGTCCCAGCTTGAGGCAGGAAGGGCTCCCATTACCTTGTGAGGTATGGTATCAGCAATCAAAGCTGTTCGGGTTGGTGAATGCGGACTTAGCGAGGACAGCTGTTCCTTGATTTCGCGTTTCCTTACAGGTGCCCAGAGACTTACAGTCTGCAGGAATAGGCCCTTGGTCCTTCCATGGGACTTAAGTATCGTCCTTGATGCACTGCAGCATCCCCTTTTGGATTCTCTTGGGGTGGTGGAGTTGAAATGGCTATTCTTTAAAACTGCATTTCTGCGAGCTATAACTTCCGCCAAGAGAGTTAGCGAGCTCCACGCACTGTCAGTTCACGGCAACTGCTGCAGATTTTTACCGGAGGGGTCGAGTGTAATTTTCAGGCACCCCCGAAAGCTAACCGCAATCTGTGCAGCAGCCACGTGGTCACCTGAGTCCACCTTGTAGCTGAGTCTGAATGTAGCGGCCAGTCCCTCCTTTGCGGAACAGGTGTGGGGCATGGCTCATCTGTAGATGACTGGACTAAAGCAGACTTCTACATATAATTGGGGTCTCCCTTGGTGACTTACTTGTTGACCCAAGTGGCCAGTTTGTTGACAGATTTAGCCTTTGCATCTTGTGGGGCCTTAATCTGAGTTCCTTGGGTCTGTCTTGTGTCTTGCGGACCGACCTACACAGCCTTTCAGGCTTGGCCTTTGTGTTTTGTGTGGGCCTGTACATATGGTATGTAAATAGTGTACATTTGTAAATAGGCTGCACTGTCTTTTCACAGTGTTTCTTAAAGAGTTACCCCATACATATGAAATATGTAACTCCATTGCAACCTTGGTTTTCTGAGGGAAGAGACTCTCTCCAGCTCTTTTGGCTGCTTGGAGACACGTTTCGATCAAAACTATCACTGATTTCACACCAGCACAGGTGCTTTATAGGTATCCTGTGGGGCGTGACCCGGCAAGCCGGTGTGTCTTAAAGAAGGAGGGGGGGGGTCATTCTCTATACATAAGAAATATGTAACTGGGTGGAGAGATAGTCTCTTCAGTCAGAGAATCAAGGTTACAATGTAACCATACACTTTTCACCAGAGGGGGTCTTTGACAACTAATATTGTATATTTAAAAGAAATTAACATCTTATTCCATGAAGCTTTGTTGTGAATCCACAATGTAACTTCGTTATTGCCTGTAATAGTGTGCTGTCTTTTTTAACCATCTAATAAAAAGATCCATTACACCTCATCATCACATGTTGGATAATCAGAAAATGACAAGTTCTAATGAAATTCTGTTCAGCCAACAAACTACACTGATTCAGGGAAACTATCTTTTCCTTTACAAACAAAGTGTGACGACCCGAGTCTCAGAATCTAAGCGGGTGGACCCAAACGAAAAAGGGAGACGGGAGAAAATGTTAAGGAAAAGATTTATTTGACAAGGGAGGGGGAAGTGAGGGTGTCCCGGTGGAGGAATCCAGTGGGGGTGTCGCGGTGGAGATCCCAGGTGGTAGGTGGGGGTGCTGTGCTCCAGGAACGGTGCTGGTGTGAATCCGTATCCCGTGAAGATCTTCCTTGTGCAGGTGCTCAACCGGAGATCCGTCAGGTGAAGGTGCTCGTGTCCGTGTGTTCCAGTGAAGTGTGCTCGAGGGAGGAGAGGCGGCAGGCGTGTGGGGAGAAGGACTGGAGCTGGAGCCGAGACGAGACGCTGGAAATGCAGAGGAAAAAACCATGAACTAGAGACACTCAAAAACAGTAGACTTAGCTAGAAGTCACTCGAGAGGTTGCTGCTAAGCGGCCTGATTGTACCACAGTGAGGAATCACAATCATCTGGCGCTGAAGGTCTGTGAGCTGCCCGTATTTATACGGCTGGCTGCTGATGAGAAGATGTGCCGCAGCTGTCAGCGCTTGATTGTCTCATTCCTGTCGACTCCGCCCAGCCTGCAGGGAGAACAGGAAAAAACACGCCCACCACACACCAAGGCACAGAAAACAAGCAAAACACAACATACATGCCATCCTAACACAAAGATCATTTTAAATACCAGTTTGAATCATCTGAAATTTTCCTCTTATGGTAAGATACAGAAGAGGGGGCCTTAAGTCCTAAACTCAAGGTGAAAAAGAAGTTATCGAGCCAAACTCACTAATTCACCTCAAACTTGATTTATTTTTAAATCAACTAATGCACTAAATCATTAACCTTTTAACAGCATTTCTCTCCTAGACTTAAGAAGAAACAGTTTATTTGCATTCTTGCTGAGTTTTAAAGAAGATTATTACTTATATTCTGTCTGTACTATAAATATGAAGCTACAGTCATTAGCTGCTCAGCTTAGCTCAGCACATTATCTAGAAATAAGGGGAAAAGCCTATTCTGTGCAAGTTAAGTAAACATGTAAAACATACAATTTTACAGTTTTATTATCTTTACATGCGTTAATTATTATTATTATTTTTAACTTCTGTACAGTTTTAAATTTGTCAGTTTAACATAATTTCTGTAGAGGAGGCCTTGACAGTTATTATTTTATCAGTTTCATGTTATCAAACATTATTTCACATTATAGTCAGAATGTTTATTCATGTCAATTTACTGAAAGTTGCTGTATTTATCCTTATGGACAGCTTTTCCTGCACTGCTTGCAGTCACTATAAGCCCAGGAACACTTTCCTGTGTGTGAACTCTTCGACAAGAAGCATGATGGAAGGTGTGAAGCGCAGAGCTGTTCTCATCTGCGTGTGCATCATTTTAATTTTGATCAGGCCAAAGACCATCTGACTGCACCGAGAAACATTTAGAAGGAAACACATAACAGCTTCAGCTCTGATATGAGTTGTGTTCATCTGCAGGCATCAAAGGTTTGTGTTCCTAACTTTGAAATCAAATCCTCTCCAACACGAGCCAATCTGTCACTCAAAACCTCAAAATCCAAGAAGTTGCTTTCATCAAAATTCTGTTGAAATTAATTTCTTTGTAGTTGGCTTCTGAACCACCATGTGTCATTTCATCCACTTCTCGGGCTGGAGGAGGCTTTTAGCTGTTCTGTTGGTTTGTTGTGATTCTCATATGGAGAATAATTACAGCAGCTCAGCCTCACTTTGTGTTTTGTACAACACCAGATGGTCTGAAAATGTGGATTGTTTGAAAATTGCATTGCAGCCTCAAATCCTGAGCTCGAGTGTCTGAACGGAGCAGGACTACGTTGCGGCAACTAGTGGTGCAGCCGACTGTGTGTGTTTTGTGAGTGTGTGATACATTATGAGTTAGCTCGAGTCATTAGATGAAACAAACAAGCAGCAGCCAGGACAGAGCTGCCTGATGTTATATCTGCCTGTGTGCTGGAGTGGAGGTCTACATGTGCTCCCAGCCGATGATGTGACTCAGTCAACATCGTTAGCATTTAGATGACTCCTCCACATGGCATACTGAACAAAGATTTAGACAGAGTCAAATCATTTTTTCTCACACACAGGAATCACTTCTCGGGTCGCTGATCATCTTCAAAAACTATTCAAACCCCACCACCACTGGCCCTTCCCTGCAGACTCTAAAGTAAGACTTAAAACTTCAAGCAGCTTTTCTCTGAGGACACCAGAGGCTAATTGCATGCAACACATTCACCCCCAACTCCTCTACTTTTAATTTATCTTTATGAAATGTTGGTTCGTGTCTACTGTATAGCCCCTTTCAGACATGCACTCCAAATCCATTAATTTCACAGCATCTGAATTTGTCAACTGAATGTCCAAATGCTCACCCTGGTCACTTTAACATAAAAGTCATCTATCTTACTAGTCATGTGTTAACAGTTTTTCTCAGCCGCTCTGGCACATTTCTTGAATCATCCTCAACATTTGCAAAACAGTAAGTGCATTTCTCAAAACAATTCGGACGAATAGCGAAACACCATGGATTACCTGCAAAAGGCAGTTACTTGCTCAAAATCCTTAGTTCATCTCTGAAAAGTAAATATCTGTGTCAATGAACATGTCAATGCCATCATGTAAACTATGGCTAAAGTTTTGATGACAGTTATTGGAAATTGTGAGTTACACCATGGTGTATGTGGGAGATTGATTGCAAGAGACTGGACAAGATTCACATTTGCGCTTTTACTGCTTGTATTTTGTTGACAGATGATATTGTGGTACAGAAAGTGTCTTATCCAGCCTCTGCAGGCATTTCAATTTCAATTTCAATTTTATTTGTATAGCGCATATTTACAACAACAAGTCATCTCATAGCACTTCACAAAGGCAGAAACAGAAACACCCAACAATCCAAAACATCTGGATTCCCTATAAGCTTCAGCAGTCCGCAAGCAGTCCACAACAGTGGGAAGGAACCGAAAACCCCCACAGGGGAAAAAAAACCTCCGACAGAACCAGGCTCAGGGAGGGACGGCCATCTGCCTCGACCGGTTGGGTGGATGTAGGATGAATTATACAATGTAGTTTACAGTTAAACAAGTTATTAGAATTTATTGTCCTTTTGTAACAGGAGGCATCATGGTGGGGGCAGCAGGATGCAGAAGGTGAGGCCAGCGGCTGTAGTTCAGGAGCTCCAGATCCAGAGACATCCACAGAGAGAGCAGGCGCAGGAGATCTGCTGTGATGTCATCACACGCTGCATCCATGCCAGCCAGAAGTTGACCCCGTTCAATTCCTTGTCCTTCCATTGTCAGACATTGTAACATTGTGTTGTGCTGCGGCTATATATGTACTTGCCAGTTGATGGTTCATAAGATGCACCTTGGAGCTATTTAAGAAAACTGGTTGATCATTGGTCTGTGAATCAGTTGAAAGATAAGAAAAGACTGAAATATTAGCCTCCATGTCATCTCCTCCTCTTTGTTTTCTTGGAGGCTGAAGCAGTGTGAGGTCTTCGGTGCAGAGTCCAGCAGATACCCTGGTGGCTGACCCAGAGCTTCCACGATGGACTTCATCTGAAACAAATTATAAGGCAACAGTTCTTCTCTTGACGGTTTGGTTCAGGAGCATGCTTCTCTTTTGTGAACACGATTCATACCATGTCATGTTCATCTTTACCAGGAAACATTGGCCAGCCAAGGGAAAGTTCTGCTGTGACCAGACCGAGACCCCAAATGTCAATGGGCTGAGAGAAGTTCTGACCCAGCAGCACCTCTGGAGCTCTAAACAAACAAGACAACAGCAGTATTGAGCTTTAAAACTACAGTCTCACTTTTGTCTTGCTGTTACATCTAAACACTTGTTTTGTCTCCAGTTGGAGATGTTTTCTAGGGCGGCTATGGCTCCGGTGGTAGAGTGGTTGTCCTCTGATCGTAAGGTGGGCGGTTCGGTCCCTGGCACCTCCACAGTCGAAGTGCCCTTGGGAAAGACACTGAACCCAAAGTTGCTCCCAATGGTAGGCACGTGCATTGCATGGCAGGTAGGTAGAAAAGCACTATATCAGTACAGTCAATTTACCAGATGATCTGTTCTTGCTGTACTTACATGTACCACATAGTCTGAACCGCTGGCCCTAGACCAGCGTCGAACACGTGGAGAGCAAGACCAAAGTCAATGAGTTGGACCTGCAGTGGCTGCTGCCGATGGTCCACAATCATGTCTATTTTTACGTCAGCGTGGATGAGGTCCTCCAGGTGCTTTAGTGCTGTGGTCAGCTGAAATCACACAAATGTGTTCTTGTTAGGTCACAACTATAAGTCCCTTGAACCATGACATATGCATTAACAGAGGATGATGACAAGAACAGTGAAGAGGGAAATCTAACATACCTGATGGACAACTGGGCGTATTTCCAGAGACAGCGGCTCATTGTCTCGGGTGTTCAGGTAGTCCCACAGACTCAGATCTAAAAGTTTGAATCTCAGACAAAGGAACTTATGGTGGTAGAACCAGATTGTGTCTGGCTGGATCGAGAGTCTGCAGTTTCCTGAGAATGATAATCTGTGGACGAGATAAAAGCTTAGATTTGCACTGTTTGCTGTCACCTAAAAGACAAACTGCATGTCAGTGATTCAGGAAGGTTTTAGGTTTAAACATGTCATATTTTCACATCCATATTCCAGCTTTGGTGTGGACAAATAGACAGTCTGTGCTGTACCTCTCTCAGAGCTCGTTCAATGAAAGCATGGTGGTTTCTGGAAGTCTTGATGGCTGAGGTGGACTTGTCATGGATGTCCACACACCCGACCACCGTTCCAAAAGCACCCTGCCCCAGAGAGGACTGCACCTCATAGCGAGAGGCCAGCAGGGCTCCAGTGTTTACAGGCAACTCATCTTCAGAGGACAAGGAGGCGAGAGAGGAAGAGATGGACATAACACGTAATTACAAAGAGTTTTTACACCTGATACCACAAACCTGGTGTTCAACACTTCAAAGTGTTTTCGTTCAAATAATCAGACTACATGAGAAAGTTTCCTACAGATTGAATCAGATGAGCTTAACATGTTCAGCTGTTGATGTCATTTTGCAGCTTTGAGCTAGATAATCACACTCTGCAAGAGATGCAGCTTTTGTATGTATTTCTATTTCTGTGGCTTTTTATTAATGTAATGAAAAAACAGCTAGAGACTGAAATTTCACTGCTGTATGTACAGTAAATACAAATAAGTTCAGTTATATCTCATCAACAGCAACAGCCTCAGAGCTCTATTCTGTCAGATCACACTTTACATTTTTCAAAATTAAATCTTCCAGATTTGATAGATTTGTCTGAAACTCACAAAAAGTACACTTAGTGTCAACAAGAAAAACACAAGATATATTTTTTTCTTCAAATGTCTAATCATTTCATCCATAAGATAGGTGGAACAACGCCAAGATGGCAGCATAGCGGGAGCCCTCCCTACCATTCCTAAATTAATAACCTAGAACACCCCAAACACTAAGAACTTTCTTTAGAATTTAAACAGAGGGGGGGTAGCAATGGATAACAAGTGTGTGTAAGTTATGTGTGTATGATTAAGTCTGAATTTGATAAGAAAATATTCTAAAGAAATGTCTGTTTGAATTGTTGATCAACTGGTTTGAGTGACTTTAAATGCTTGCTTTTGTCGACAGATCTCCTGAAAACCAGCGAGAGTTAAACCTGCTCATCAGTTGTTTATCTTCTCTGTATTTGTTGTTCTGTGCCAGAGAGCTCTGTTGGTAAATGAAACACATCCAGGAGCTGCACTGTTGCACTGGGTGACATGTTGATCACCATGAACACACACTCTGGTTGATTTTGTGTTAATCCCACATTATCTATTCTGCAAGAAAAACTACAGAACTCACAAACAAAAGCACTGTCAACTCCAGTTTGAGTGACAGATGCTAAAAACTACAGTCCCCTGGCAGGAAATTAGACACTGTATATCATTATATTTAAATGATAATTAAGGGTCTGGGGACCCTGACTGGAGGCATGCCCTGCCCGGTACTAGAACCTAATATGAATTTAAGTATAAATATAGTCTTTTGTTTCAGAACGTCTTAGGAACCAACAAGCTTGTTGCTAAGAAACACAAAGACGGTAGAGAAGTCTCACAATGTTATGAGACGAACTAAAGCATTGTTGGTTTTTGGTCTTTTTGTGAAATTTGTTGAAAACAACAAAAACAGATTGGCAGTTTTTCTGTAACGTTGGCAATGTGTGTCCTGTAGCATGAAACAAACATCAGTATTTAACTTTCATAATAAACTTACAGAAGCTTCGTTTGAAAAGGAAGGGCAGTGTAAAGAATGGTTTTCACAGAGAGACGATGGATCAGAGGAAACACCATCCAGCTTGTAAAAGATAAACTATGAAGGCTTTGGGATGCAGCTGCATATAAAACAAACTAACTGTTGACTAAAGATCAGTTTGAAGAGAATGGAAATAGGACTCCAGCAACTCCAAGTCTATAAGAAATGCCAGACCAGAGTTCAGTGCAGTCATGTGACTATTTAGTGAATATTCCCTGTTTCCTATTTACTGCTATTGAAGGACATCACTTGGATGGATTAAACTGTGAGTCTTGTGATTCGGAAAGATCCCAGAGGATACTACCAGTCCCTGTGGATTTCTCACAGGTCGGAGTTCTCCTCTGTTTAACTTTGACTGACTGAATGTGCCCATAGAGACACTGTTGCACAGTGTGTTAAACTGCAGGAGTTATTATTTTAGCAGATTTTATTATTATTATGATTCATGACTGGAGGCTCGGTGGTTAGCACCGTCACATCTAGAAAATCCCTGGTTTGCGCCCCGGTTAGGACACCTGGGATCTTTCTGTGTGGAGTCTGCATGTTCTCCCTGTGCAGTGTGGGTTCTCTTTGGGTTCTCCAGTTTCCTCCCACAGTCCAAAAACATGCTGAGGTTTAATTGGTGATTGATTATTCTAACTTGTCCATAGGTGTGACTAAGGTGTGTCTGCCCTAAGCCCCTGTCTTCACCCTAAATCAGCTGGGATAGACTCCAGCCCCCCTGTGACCTAGTGAGGATTAGGCGGTGTATAGATGTTGGATGGATGGATGACCAAATGCCAGACTACATGTCCAATAGTAACAAACTGAACCATCAGTCTCATACTTAATTTGCTCATCAAAATGCATTTTGTATTTATTCAAAATTGTAAAGTTTCGTTGAGCAGAAACATCATGTGACCACACCATAATACCTTGTTGCCACATTATCTTGCATCCTGCTTCATCAGAGTGTAATCAGGTGGACCCAAAGTCACATCAAATTCAGCTGTAAAGGTACCAAAAAACCTCTGAAGATCATCTCATCTAAACCACTACTGCAGGTGTTTAGAGACACATCAGGCAGAGGAGCATAACCAAAAATAATCAAAGAGAAAAGTAAACACAAAGGCACGTCCTCCTCACTTTTTATTGATTCAGGTTGACTTTGCTATGAAAGTTCTCTTTGAACATCGCCATGTCAGTGTACCGCTGCCACTGACCAGAGGAGAGAAGATCTGAGTTGATAAAACTGTTGACACACTCATTGTAGTCACTGTTAGTTATTGCTGTGTACTTGGAGCAGCTGCTGCTGGGAGTGTTTTTCTCTTGTTTTATTGCTCTGGGTTTCTCATGTCACGCTACATGCAGTCTGCCCCGCATTACTGCTGAAGGATGTTGTGCAGTCTGAAAGAAATACCTGCACACACTAATCATGACTAATGAGAAATGATTGCCAAAGTTACTGTTTGTTTTCAGGTAAAAAAAAAAAAAGAGTGTTGATTCATTCTAAAATGCTCCGACTAAGTAATTGTCATAAGTCAGAAAAACACAGAGTTCTTTGCTTTGAAATATAACATTATTTTATGGAGAGTGTCAGGTTTCTATGAGGTAATTAGTGCCCAAACAGTATACTCAAGTGAAATCAAATCTATTTATAAAGCACATTAAAAAACAACAAGAGAGGAACCAATAGTCTAAACAATTAAAATAGCAAATTATAAAAACACAGTAAAACAGAATGTTTCAGGTGATCAGAGACACATCAGGCAGAGGAGCATAACCAAACATAATCAAAGAGAAAAGTAGACACAAAGGCACGTCCTCCTCACTTTTTGGAATCAGGTTGACTTTCTTACGAAAATCTTTCCCAGAAGACAATAAGACAATGAAATATTAATAAAAAGACAATAAAATAAAAAGAATATAAAGTTCCAACACAACAAAAGATGAAACCAGGGTGTCGAGCTCTACTCCAATTGAATGCCAAAGAGAAAAGGTGGATATTCAGAGCTGCGACTTAGAAGTCTCTAAAGTGTGAGCAGTGAACATGAAAACTAAACTGTTTCAGAGATTAGAAGCAGACACTGTGAAGGTTCGACCATTCCTGTTTTTGCTCCTGGATCTTGGAACATCAAGGAGCATCTGGCTGGTGTAGCTTTAGTGTTCTAACCAGGGCGTGATGATAAATAAGGTTAGGCCAAGCCCTTAAGACCTTATAGACAGAATGAATTCCTAAAATGTATCCTGAAAGGCAGCATGGAGGACAGAGATGATGTTTTGTGATCACAGCATCTTTCTCTCGTTTAACCCTATTCAGGACTTTTGGGGTCTTTTGGACTCCAGGCCATTTGGTTTAGGTGACAGGTGTTGTTTTTTTTTATTTTTGAAGATTTTTTTTAAATATAGAAAGAGGGACATTTGTCATGCATTTGGAACCAAAAATATGTCAACTTATCAGAAAGTGTATTTAACATTGTATAAAAGTCTATAATGGATACCAACAAATATTTTGCACATATTTTTTCTTGGGGTCCAATGGACCCTGAAAGACCTTCTACGTCTGGCAACATGAAACTCTTGAAAAGGGTTAAAGACAAACAGCTGCATTTTGTAGCCGCTGCAGATGCTGAAGAGACAACTGCTCTGCTCCCTCATACAAGAAATGAGTCTAACAGAGTGGTAATAAAGGCATAAATAACTTTTTAAGAGTCTTTGAAACAGCTACAGGCCTTCACCTTGGCTCAAAGACTTAACTAAAAAAGCTAGTTTTGATAAGTGAGCAGAAATGTTTGTCAAAACTGAAGGAGCTGTTGAAGATTACTCCAAGGCTTTTTACAAAAGACAGACTACGTGAAGCAAAAGGGCCAACAGTGGCTTAAGGGTCACCCAAAAGGTTTGGTCGACCAAACATAACAATCTCAGTCTCATTTGAAGTTTAGATACAGGTTTTAATATCTTATAGCAGTCAAGCAAAGGCTGCACTGATTCTGTTCTTTTGACAAGCAGATAGATTTATATATCATCTGCTGAACAGTAAAAAGGAATCTTTTGTTTCCTAAAAATGAATCCCAATAGCAGCATGTATGATGAAAATAGGATGGGGCCCAACATGGAGCCCTGAGGGACTCCACAAGCAAGCAGGGCTGCATTCGAACAACATTCGACTAAAATCTAATCTATATGTTAGTGAGTAGATCCAGATTAAACAGACAAATCATCTGCAGAAATAATAATTAAAAAAAGGTAACGAAAAAAGGCTGAGGTGGTTGTCAGCAAGACAACACGTTCAGACAACATCAGGTACATTAACCAGGAAAACATATATTTAATATATTCTGAACACAAAGTTATGCAAAAGTTTCATCACAGATACTTCCTAGACATTGGCAGAGGAGAGGAGGGAGACTTCAGTACAGCCCAACAATCCCAAGATTAATAGTGAAAATGAGGAAGTGGAGGAAGTGGAGCGATAGACTGAGACTGGAAACAGATCAAACTTGGCTCTCTCTGCTGCTCTGCGAACACCAACAGGACCTTTTCAGATTTATCATCCCCTAATGGAGCATGAAGCCATCAACACCAGAGAATCCTTCAGAGTTATCACAGTACCAGTAAATTAGAAGAAAACTGTGCTGCTCAGAGAGAGACTGCTAGTTCTACATCTGCTAGTGTTTTAGACAAATATCCAGAGACTTACAGGATGCAGCTGGAGATCACAGATGAGAAATCCGTCCTTAAGTATTATTTTTCAAGTGCTTTAAAACTGTTATTGGTCTCATATTCCTCAACCTTTTGAGATTGAGGATTTATACTGCTCCCAACTCATGTAAAAGGTCCAATTTTGACACCGGAGCAACAGAAACACAATAAAGTGCACCAGCAGCGAGGTTTATAGTGATGGCTTTAGGGGCTGTTGAACAAGACAGAAGAACAATCTAGAAAAATCAAGGACAAAAGACGATTCACGTGGCCTCTAGAGTGGGCTCACCAGTTAACTTATGGAGGAATGAAGATTAAACCTAGGAGTAAAATTATACTAATTAAAGGGAGGATGCCTACTGAATCAAATGCGGTGCAATGGTATAAATGTTTGTGACACATAATGTAGAAGAATAGGAAGGTGTGGACTTTTTCATTTTATTTAGACGCAAGACAGAGATGTGTTCTTTCTGAGACACTGTAGACCAGATCTGTCCTGCCATGACTTGTGCATAAATGTCTCTGTCATGACTTAGTTATAAAGCATCAGAGACTGACTGGATTAATATTTATGCCCCGTGCTGTGTGCAGTTAGCTGATTTCACCTTAAATTATTTGTCAGACAGGCACCTCTTTCTGTCTGTAGAAGCCTGGTGCAGCTTCAGAGAGCCTCTGCAGTGACTGAGAGGTTGTTCCTTTAACAGCACATCATTTAAGCTCCAAAACTGTAAGAGTTTGTGATTTTCAAAGGCCTGTTTGACATACCTGACAGTAAAATCTTAGACCCTCACTTTTGTGGTTTCTCATCATTGCATTATTAGACACAAAACACTGAGATGTGTGTGTGGTAGTTGTGTGTCCACTGGAGCTGCTGCAGAATGTGCCACAAGATGGAGCTGTTTGATACACCATGTGTCTGTAAGAGGCTCCACAACATCTGTAAAGTCGCCCTCTAATTCATGAGATAATTACATCTATTTAAATCCTGAGCAAATTAATTTTATTCACTCAATTGCATCTATACAAATAAACAGCAACGTGAAGGAAGGGCAGGACAGATGGAAAGATTAGTGGACCACACGGTCAAAGTTAATTTATTAGACCAAATATTCGACTCATTAAGCGATTTGATGAGCTAAGACTTAATTAAAAGTTCACAGGTTTGCAAAAAGAGTCAGTTCACAGAACTGTAAGCCGTGATAAATCCCCTCAGCATCATTTAGCATCCTATCATCTCAACCTTAAGGGGATCCTGGGCTCTGCATAAGAAGATTTTGTTTTATTAATGTGACAAATTACATGCAGATCACCTAACATCCCTGAACTGTAGACTATAATTTAATCTTGTAAACTGTGCATGAAATGTTCAGGGTGTAGGAAATTCAACGTTACAACTTCGGGTTCATTTGTGTCTATTCAGCAATTGCATGGAAAAACAAAACCTCAACTTTGATGGGACACTATAGACGCAGCCTATACATGTATTACATGTACAACTTATTTAAGCCCCCAAACCAGTTATTCTGAAAGGAGTTTGGTTTCCAAAATAGGAACAACACAGTCATATTGAAGGTCCTGAATGCTCCTCTGGGACTTCTCCCTGATCTGTGATTTCGCTGATTTCTTGGGACATTTCTCGCCTTCATACCCTCCATTAAACAGATACAAACACAAATACAATGCAGACTGGGAGATGCTGAATTATGGCGAGCTCCCATACCTTATCAGAACCAACAGACGCCCCGTGCATACTCGGATCCCCCCAGTCTGCCAGCCTGCTGCTGTCTGGCTTATCAGCGCTGCTGCTGCTGCTGCTGCTGCTGATGCTGATGCTGCTGGATGCTGCACGGTGGCGCAGCCCGGATCCAACTGAGGATTTGATAGTGGAAACGTGAGGACAGCGGGACTGTTTGGAAGCCAGTGTTCGGGATGGAATAGCCCAGAAGAACAGCTCATGATGTCCGTTTGATCCATCACTTTAACCCCGTGGAGAAGCGCTGCCTTCCTGCCACTCAGGGGGAGGGGGGACCGTGAAGTCGCTCCTAACAGGATTTTATTGATGCGCGTCTCTCCGGATCAGGTGCGCCGGCATTTCCTTAACTTACCTGGGATGATGATTCCTGCTTATTCCTCACAGTGAAGCGGCAGCGCACAGGTGGATTTAAAATTTCAAAGTTTGGATCTTCTCTAGCTGGGATTTTCTGAAGGGGGATAGCAGATGCTGATTGGAGATATACGCGCCTTGTTTAACACACTTCATTCTGGATGGATGCTGTGGATGTGAACACGGCTCTTCTGGTAGATGAGTGTGTATCTACATTCACACCGGGGGTACCTGCCGTGCTGACAGAAAGCTCTGTGTTCCTGTGGGAGTCTCGCATGCATGAAAAGCGCTCCGTGGTCCTTTCCCGGGGAAACTTTGTGACTGGGACGCGGCGGAGGATGAAGGCAGCGCACCTTGTTCGGCTTCCCCGAGGACGCTGCGCTCAGTAATTCTTCTTCCACACGTGTTTGAATAATAACTTGGATGGCTTTGTGATTCGGTGTTCGGGGGTTAATGAAGAATGTGTTTTCCAAATTGTGGATTCCTGCTCAGGCTGGAGAGGAGAGCAGCGGACACGATCCCTTTCCGGAACCACAGGTGTTCCCTTTGAACAGGTGAGTGGATTCTTATCAAAGCTCTTCAACCATACAGTCAGCTCAGGAAGAAAAGAAACATCAGCACCAGTTGGAAAATTCCTTCGCAAGAGAGGAGGTTTTAATGGAACAGATATTGCACTTGTTGTTTATCCCGCTCCAAACTCCCTTCAGATAAACCGTATTGTCGTGCGCACTGCTTATCCAGTATTATCTAATAAATGTCCAGGAGACGCGTCTTTAGCTGGCACACACTTTGTCTTACACTATAGTTAAAGTGATTAAAAAACATTGGATTGGGCTGTGTTGTCGTCTTTCTTTTTTTTTTTTTTTTTTTTTGAGGAAACTGGAAAAGTTAGAGTTTGGTAGAAGGCTGCGCAGTCAGAGACGAATTTTCACAATTAAAGTGTGTTTAGTCAAATTGAAGGCGGTAAATATCTTCTCTTAAAGGCAAATGCTTAATTGCCAGATTTATGAAAAATGGCCACAGAAAAGTCTGGTGCATGTGATCACACCAGAAATCCTCTTTCCTCACTTGGGAAACAGTAAATGTTGAATTAATAATATACTTGGAGGGCAGCTCAGCCTTGAAGGAACGTATATGTTTAAAAGTATGCAACATGTTTATTCCTCCTTGTTTAATTTAAAACAAAACCATGGACTCTGTCCTTGGGCTTAAAACATATATGATCACCTCATTGCTTTTTATTGTTCTTTTTGCTTCTTGACAGAACCTGAAGCCTTTAGTTCAGCCTGAGCAAAATGCATGTGGACTCTTCATGCACTTATCTGACTTGATTCAGTTTTCATCATTATAATGATTAGTTATTAACTACTAAATTAATTGCCAACTATTAGTGATAATTGACCATATTGAGTAATTTCTGGTAAGGAAAACTGTCAAATTATTTTAATTCCACCTTCATCATGGACTTAATTTGAATATTTTAATTTTTCCCCTTACATAAAGAGTTCACATGCAGACCCGTCTGTGGTCAGGTGTAGGGGGGATATTATTGTTCCTTATGGACTGCTTTGGGATTAAAACACACCACTTATTTGAACAAACCCTAATGCAATGCTGTGACAGCAAGCGCATAACCTGTAAAAAGGCTTGATGTCTTGCAGCACAACACTGGTGGAAAAGAAAAAAAGAAATAGTCAGTAAACTTTTTATAGATATGTTGCTTATTTACCAGATATGTTAACTAAACAATATGTTTCCTTCTAAATGAATTTGCTGTTTAAATGCACTAGTTTGCACCGCAGTGAATGAAACACACCGGTCAGATTGAGTTTCATCAAGGAAACATTGAACGAAAAGTCATTTTGTGTCCGTATCTGTAGAGCTGTACAGATTAAACAATTAGTTGTACCCTATTAAATTAATCAACATCTATTTTGCTAAACAATTAATCACTTTGAGTAATTAAGCAATGAAAAAAAAAAAGTCTAAATCCTCTCATTTCAGTTCTTAAATGTGAATCTTTCCTGGTTTCTTTCTTCCTCTATGATAGTAAACTGAAACTCTTCTGGACGTTTGTCATCTTCGACTTTGGGAAACATTTTTCGCCATTTTTCTGACATTTTATAGACGAATGAACTGATCAGTTATGGCATTAATTGTTAGTTGCAGCCCTGAACTGCAATCATTAGAAATGTTCAAATGAGAAAAGCTGTTTTGATAATGGATTTCTTATATCTTTCACTTTAAAAATGTGTTATATGTACCATTATATTTAAAGTAATTCACGAGTAATTTTCTATTTCTTTTTTCTTTTAGTGACTCCAAATCCCAAAATGCCGAGCTGTGGATAGAGAGCTGACCTGTGTTACCTCCCTGCAACCCCTCCTCCATCATTTCCTAGTTCCTCCTCTTCTCCTTTTTCTTTCTGTTCCCCCTCTTCAACTCTTTATCTGCTCTCACCATTCCTGCTTTTATCCCAGTCTCTTACTTCATTCTCTATCTGCTTCTCACACCTCCTCCTTCCTTCTTTCCTTTTTACTCTTACTGTGGTACCTCCATCCTATCCTCTCCCTCATTCCACCACCTCCTCCTTTCCCTCCCCCCGCAGCACACATGCAGGCCAAGAAGCGGTACCTGCTTGTGTCTGTGGGGGCCGGTCTTCTCTTCCTCGTCTACCTGTGGGCTCTGCAAATCGGGGAGTTCCATCAGCAGCCGTACCAATATCGCCAGTTTCCCCAGTACCCCCAGTATCACCAGTACCACCAACAGGAATACCAGTACTACCACCAGAGTCAGGACGTGTACCAGCCCCAGCCGCTGCCTCAGAGAACCCCGTCCAGACCGCCCAGGCACTGGCCGGAGTCGACAGAGCTGCTGGAGCCATATCTGGAGGGAGGAGAGCAGGAGGTAGCAATTAACGGGAAAAGCAACCGTGGAAAATCTTAAACCAAAAACAGGAAGGAGACTGAAGGGTTCACGTAGAAGCAGCTGTTGAAGGAGGATTCAGACTAATGATCAAACTAAAAATCCTTTTTTCTCAGAAGTAGTATCAGCAAAATTGACTTTTCATAGTATAAATATACAGTAAAATGCCTCCTTCTTCCATGATCCAAGAAGTAAATTGACAGTATGTTTTCATACTATAATAGTAAAAATGGGTTAAAGGCAAATAAGGGTGATTTCAAAGCTTAATCACAAAATGATTAATCAGTGTGATTATATTTTTCCAATGCAGATTATGTTTTGTTTTTTTTTTCTCAGACTTTTGTCTGGTCTTAATACTATTCAAATGAAACAGTCTGAGAAGGGAGCACTGTTGTTTGGTTGAAGTGTTTACAGCTTTTACCAGGCATTCATGCGGAAAACAGCCCAGCGTTAAGTGCCGGGTAGGTGGTGGCATGTTTTGCAGGTAGCGCTGCTACAATAAACAATTAAGGAAGTTTGAGTAATGGATCCTTGAGTTTGAAGGTTTATGACATAAGTAAACTTACTTGGTCAATAAGTGTAGTTTGGATTCTGAAAAGTTCTAAAAACATCAACAGTTGTGCGATTAAAAGCTGAAATATTCTACCTTTGTTTAAAGCTCTTAAGACCCGAGCTCTTGTTTGATATGCATTTTTTATTTCTCTTTGCTATTTGAACAGATCAAATAGCAAAGAGAATAAAAAATAAATAGAATAAAATAAACAGAATATATAAAATATATTTAAAAAAATAAATAACAATAATAAAATATTAATAATAAAATAATGAAAGTAAAAAACTAATTTAAAAAAATACCTACTGTGGTAATATAACCCAAAATGTGATGTCCACACATGTAGACACTAGGTCTTAAGAGGTTAAAGTAAGCTGCCAGTGCACACATTGCATGATGGTGTTGCAGAGCGTATTGTTGCAGTCCTCTATACGGCCATCTCCACTGTGCCATAATCATTATTTTAATGGAGTGTTATCTGAGCCCAGCAATAGACATATGCAAGCCATTACAAACACGCATTTCTTTGCTTTGAAAGGGTCAGAATCCAAGATGGTTGAGTAGCAATGGTTTGAGAAATCAAATACAAGTCAGCAGCTGTCATTTGTTATAACGTGACTTATAGACAGTTATAAAAAGGGGAATGAATACAAAATGCCAGCAAAAGAATATTAACTCCACTAAAGCAAGGAAATACATGGAGTGTGTTAATCAGTGACATAAGTGGTGTAATTATGGATGCATGGTTATAGTGTAATGTCAAAACCAAACCAACAATAGCAGCCACAGCAGAGAGAGGGAACACTCTGAGGGTCGGGCCTTTAATAGCCTGGGGACCACTGGGCCCAAGTGCTCCAGACAGACAGGACCGCCCACTCAGGCCCTGGTGCCTCAGTGACCTAAAAACAGACTGCAGAATGTGACATCTCCCCTGATATACCTAAACCAACCGACTGGACAGGGCCATCACACTTCCTATCCAGAGCTCAGACTTCAGCACAGTAATGCAGCAGAGGAGTTGATGACGGAGCAGTTTGAGGCTACACATGTAATACTGTTCTCCTGATTAAAGCGTCAGCTAACAAAAACACACTTCACGACTGGAGATGTCAACGACTAACTGTTAATTGAATAGTTGCCGCTGATAATTACACTAATTGAAAATAAATTACCTGACAGGGAGACATGCATGTCAGAAAATGTTTGGTAGATCAGCTGCAGTCCCTGGTTGTGCCATCAGGTGGAGGCTCTTACTGTTTAGTGAAGTGGAAGATTGCTGTTTGTTTGGATTAATAGTGTGGCGACCTGAGGAAGGGATTGCTTGGACTGCAGAAAGTTTTATGTTGGCAAGCAGGGGGCACTGTGGGTATTTAGGTAAAAATAGGCACCATGACAAAGACTTCTGTGGTGGGTAATGAGTTCTGGCCAGAGCACAGGCAAACAAGAGGAGTCAAAGTCTGCTAGGACAGCATTCCTATAGCCAAGTAGCTAATAAAACTAAGTTGTTTTAGTGGCAAATGTTGTAGCTTAATTTACATATGAAATAATATCCACTAGACTTAATTTGTTTGAATGAATTGTTATTGAACCCTTCTCAAGAAACTTGTATAAAATTGCATACCTACTTACTACACAGGATAGCCAGTACATATAAACTTTGTCATGATATCATTAGATGCCATTTTTCTGTATTTTAAGGTGTCTTGACAGTGTACCTCTGTTCAAACAGGAGGACAGCCCTCAGCTCCATCACCAGCACACCTCCCCTCGTGAACGACGGGCCATCCGTGACAACATCTACAAGAACAAGCGCTGCCGCATGGAAACCTGCTTCGACTTTGCTCGCTGCCAGTCAGGATTCAGGATTTACATCTACCCTCCGCAAAGAGGGGATGAGATCTCAGAGACCTACCAGAAGATCCTGTCCTCCATCGAGGAGTCTCGCTTCCACACCACGGACCCTTCGCGGGCCTGTCTGTTCATTCTGGCTGTGGACACCTTGGACAGGGACCAGCTCTCAGCTCAGTATGTCCAGAACGTCAGATCTCGCATCCAGAGTCTGCCGACCTGGAATGATGGCAGGAACCACCTCATATTCAACCTTTACTCTGGCACCTGGCCGGACTACACAGAGGATCTAGGCTTTGAGGTGGGCCAAGCAATGCTGGCCAAGGCCAGTGCGGATGTGGTCAACTTCCGACCTAACTTTGATATTTCCATCCCTCTATTCTCTAAAGATCACCCGCTAAAAGGAGGGGGCATAGGCTATCTGACGCTCAACGATGCACCGCCTTCCAGGAAGTACCAGCTGGTTTTCAAAGGGAAGCGGTACCTAACTGGCATAGGTTCGGAGACGAGGAATGCTCTGTATCATATCCACAATGGGGAAGATATTATTCTGCTGACCACGTGTAAACATGGCAAAGACTGGGAGAAACACAAGGACTTTCGCTGTGACAGAGATAATGAAGACTACTTAAAGTAAGACATACTTTTTAATCCTTTTTTCCTTTTCGCTGCTTCTGAGTACGCGATTTTGCCCTTTGAGAAGAGCATCTGTGCTCTCACATCTATAAATTATGTGGATCTTTTAGTCTCTTCACGCTCACTCTATTTCCTGGTTTAAGGAGGTCTCACCTTTTTACTCTAGTGTCCTTGTGTTATTTGACATTTGATCTGTTGCTTTTTGAGTCTGCAAGCAAGAACAGCCAGACGTGTTTTAGCAGACATTAGCACTGTGGCACTTATCTCATTATCGGCTCTTACTTGCTGTTGGTTATTTCAAATGCAGTGCGTTTGTGAATCATTACAGCTCCGCACAAGTGCTTGTTGTGTTTGTGTGCAGGAGTGTTACTGCTGTCGATCTTTACAAATTTAGTTTATCGGCGGCAAACTCTCCTTCTTCAGAGTGTTTGGGATTGCGGCTGCTGTGCATGAGTGAAACAGGTTGGAGGCTTTCATGTAAGTATTTCACAATTGTCATGGGAATTGAGCCTCACTGTTTCTGTCTCCCTGAGACAAAATGCTACAGAAATATGCAGGTATTTGTGCTGTTTTGTGTAAAGTGTACGTGCGTGTGATGGAGAGCGAGGAGCAGGAGAGCAGAGAAGCATCGACTGCTGAAAGACAGAAAGTTTTGTCGGCTCAGCAGTTGGTCGAGAAAAAAGTGATCTGAGCCGAGCAGAGAAGTTCATCGTTTGAAAATTTTAGCAAGAGCTGACAGCTGAAAGAGGAGAAACCATCGCATGCGGAGAGAAATGGGAACAACATTCTTAACTTCTCTTGCTTTTTCCTGGATATGTTGGTCATCTGTTGCATATTTTAAACGTCGAAATTGAAAGAAAACCACAGTGGATCCGGAGAACTGGATAACTGCTGCTAAACAGGAGCAAATCCTGGTTCAGGAGCACAGTTTTGTATTTTTTGGCTCAACTCTGGCACGTGAAACAGTGACTAAGGTTAAACTGCTACAAGGGTGTCTTAGGGTGTTCTTATCAGTATTAATTAACGGGACTTGTTCAGCTTTTCAAACAATGACCTCAGATATACAGATAAGGAATTGCTTGATTAAACTGAATCTGGTTCGTGCATTTCCTTTACTGAATACCAGACTAGTAGATGCATAAAATAAGTTTCCACACAAATAAATTATAATAAAAAGTTTATTTAGATGGTAATTGCGAGTGAAGGACCTTCTTTATTGACATAAGGAGTATGGTAACATTGTTGATTAACATATTTTGCAAGTATCAAATACTGTCTATACCAAAATGATCACTGTCATATTATTTTTTTGTCACCAAAATATTCAGTCTTGCAGGACAATGTCCACTTTCGGCTCTTGGAGCACTTAGGATTGTATAAAGATCGCGGGCTGCTTAAATTCAGCAAAATGTTCATAGGCAGCCATGATATTTCTAACTTTAACCAAAGTGCTTTGGCTGCCAACCTACCCACAGGTGGTAGTCTGGATGTGAACCCCTGGTGTGAGAATTAAATGCTTTGTACGTCCACCATCCACTCCAACCACCTCCTGACAACTCGGTGCAGTTCATAAATATTTCATTCATTAATTCATTAGGAAACAAAACATGGCACTGCAGACCAACTAGTAACACTGGTTCCAGTGGTGTGCCTAACTTTTTTTTTAGGAGCACCAGCACATTATTTAGATACAGTAAAAACTTTTCACCGCAGCTTTTGGTGCCGAATAAAACGTTCTAAACATGACCTTTATTGTCGGTTCCCATACACACTGGTCGATTCTTCACATTGTATAAATGACTGTAAACAGGCAAAAAGGTGCAGATACAGTTTGTGTACATTTATCCCATTCTTTTTCATTAGGATGATCTGGGAATTAAGATTCATGAAAGTGAGGTCTTCTTTAGCTATATTATAAGCAGTGTTAAATTATATCATCACTTCTGACTCACTATTCCAGATTGCTGCTGCCTGCTGCTGAAATGCTGCAGGGAGGGAAGCAGCTCTTCTGGCCACACACCTGTCACAGCACAGGATGAGTTTCTTGGTGATATTGTGCTTTTTTAATGTTTCAGTTTGGAATGTCAAGGCTCTGACAGCAAAGGCGTTGTTCTCAGCCACGCTTTGGCTACAGTCTGTGCAATAAATACAGTGCATAATGGTGCCTGTTTTATCATGTTTCAGTTTATCTCACCGGTGGAGAATTTACTTGTTGTAGTTGGTGGCATTTCCCTACTCATAGTTCAGACAGTTAGAGCGCAGTCCAGGTTGTTCTCTGGAGTTCCAATTTACAGATTACCCTAAATGTATCAAATGCAAACTGTTGGTAGACGCTACAATTAAACGTTGTTCAATGAAATACCTCACATGATTTGCTGGAAGCTACAATTTACCAATGTTTCTGAAACGACTAAGAAGCTTTGGTAGACACTAGCTAGGCAGTTAAGCACACAGAAGCCTCTAGTCTCCTGAATCTGTTAGTACAGTGCAGCAGCTGGCCAAAAATGTATTTGAAAACAGTAGAATAAGGCATTCTGCTTTTAAGATTTACCCAAGTTGAAAGAAGTGATTTTACATATCTGGGTGGGCCAGGTATCAGGTGTCAGGTTCTCCAGTGCGACCGATGAAAACGTTGCGTTGCACTTGACAGATTGTAAACAGAAAGTGGTGTCAATCTGCTCTGAATGTCATTCAGTCAGTAATTATGTTGGACTTAGATATTAGATATTAATGACTTACAACCAAAACATTAAGTATTTTAATTTTATTAAAACTGTACTGATATTTTGTTTGGCCGTTTGGGGACAACAACGTTCTGTGAGGCATTGTGAATGGCATGACAAATTATTGATACAACGATGTAAACCCTGCAGATGTGTTTTAAATAGTGATTTTGATTTTGATACAGATCATTAACTTTGTTTGACTTCAGCATACAAGGGGTTTGTTAGGAAACAGCTGGTTGATGTGGCTCGGACCAGAACTCTTCATCTGCAGGCTAAAAACCAAAACAATGAGCTGAAAGATGCTAAAACACTTTGTTAGACTGAACGGAACACCAATGTTTTATGTCCGTTATCACGTCTGTCTCTTTTCACTTATGTTTATCCACATGATCCATCATTAATATACTGTGAATATATTTACCACAGACCCTTATTGTTGTTATTATAGCTTTTTTGTATTTTGGAACTTAAATGTGAAAGGGGTATATAAAAAGTCAGCAGTTAAACGCTACAGCACTGTTTCATTTCAAGTCTATTGTGCTGCTACAAAGCCAACACAGCAAAAGAAAAATCCGTCAGTGTCTCACTGCTAATGGACTGCAGCGTGTTTCTGAAAGTGCATTGACTGTAATCACTGGTACACAGTTAAATTTCTCTGCTTCACAGGCCAATACCAATACTTTATCAGCTGCAGCTCACATGCTGAAAACAGATGACTCTCCAGTGGAGACTAAATTTTCCCCATATGCAACTATTTAGGACAAAAATAACACATTGGAAATGGTGTACGTGAGCAATGTGTGACTGCCGTGTTTAGCGAAAGCCCAGGTTGTCTGTAGAAATCCTTGTATTTAATATAGATTAATTTCTCTGTAGGTGTGTTCTCTGATTGGAGAGTTGTTGCACTTAATGATTCTGGACATTTTCACCGGAATCAAGAATTCAGAAAATCTTTCCTTTAACTGCAAACCGTCTGGATGTGGGAGTTCATGAAAATGCTGTAGTTGATGAATGTGGCTGGATAAACGGGCGGCTCTATGAGCAGCTTCTGTGGGGAAAGAAAACAGACAAAGTTTCAGCAACAAGACAACACAATTTATGTTAAAGGTGTTGAAATGATAAAATCCAGTGTGCGCTGTCTGCTGAACAAAACACGAAAGGTTATAGTCGATGGAGTACATTAATAAACAGAAAGTGCTTAAGAGGCTGCTTCACTAATTAAATAGTACATTAGTCATTTTGAGTCTGTCTGGTACTGGCCTGATATTAAATACCAAATGTTTAACTTTCAGTTGCTCATTTCTATCATCTCTTTTTACTAATAACACATTTCAGGAAACTTTGAAGGTTAGAGCCTCTCCTACATATACAAAATGATTTCTGGAGCTGATATCAACTATTTCATAAAACGCAGTGATGGCAACCTTGCATTGCCAGCAGAGGAAGCATAAAGACAAGCCAGACGGTATGTCTGGTTCTGCTTTAAACATACTTTAATGTTTAATCAGGTAATGGTTAACGTTTAATCATATCTGTCTGTTAGAGAGCTACAGGTTTGATTAGTTAGGGTTAGAAATACCTAAACCTGTCCAGGATGAGGACGTAGGCGACTGACTTTCATTCATGAACAAATGCAGACTTCTTGGTCTCATTAGTCAAGACTAGACTGTCACAAGCACAGACTGAAAGGCCATGCACTAAAAACAGCAACTAACAAATGATTTTGACTATAAACAAATCTGTGTGAACGTGTCCCAAACACCTGCAAAGACAGATTTTTAGGAGTGCTTTAGAGGTTCAATGGTTAGATGATCAACAAGAACTATTTTGGTTATTAGCTATCCGGTTCCAGCATGAACAGCCAAATATTTGTTGATTTCACATCCTGTAGTGTCAAGATTGGCTGCTTGTCTTTCTTTTTTTATCCAAAAAACTGAATGTCTTTGGTTGTTGCACCATTGGTTAGATAAAAACAAGACATTTAAACACTCTAGAGCGCTGATAGATTTTTAAAGTTGGGTTTTTTTTTACCTTTCATTTCATCACTTATGGAATGGACAAAGCAAAAATCTATTATTAGGGATGTTGCGACCTGACCTAAAAGATCTGGTTCAAGGCCTTTTTAAAAAATCAGTGTTAGTGTTGTTGGTGTCAGCGTGATCCTAAGACCTTTGTTTATGAGAGGACAGTTTGTTGCAGACCATTAGTGATGCACATTTTTTAATAATTTTGGTAATATTTAAGTGATAACTCAAGCACAATGGACATTTGCCCTATGCTAATATTGTTGTTTGAGTCAATAGCAACGTGGCATGGGCAGCAAGGCTCTTTACCTCGATGGAATAGAGAAATGCTGTCCTAGTCGATCCTGAGTTGCCTCAAACACATGAGGTCTGACCAGAGGGCATTAACAGTATTAAACAATAACAGCCTTCATCTGGTGGAACAACCAGGTACTACAGCAACTCTATAATACTTGAAATGTGTCTCATCAAGGGAAATGGTATCAATCAAATCGGCAGATATTAAATATCAAACGACTCCCTGATCGGGACATACCTATTAATTATCAAATCAGTCAGAAAAATCAATGGAATAATCATCCTTAGCTGAATTCATTTTTAGTCGTAGCTCTCGAGTGTCTGCAAACGAACACAGCTTTACAATCTTTTGAATCTGGAGGTTGTGACTGAGAACGCCTTCCTGCTTGTTTGCTGCTGCCTGCTCTGGTGTTTTACACACAGCACATCGATACAGACATCACCCAGTGCAGTCAGGGGGGATCCTACACAGCGAGGCTCCCTGTTGGGAACAGAAACCGCTGAGGATCTTGAAGCCTCGGGGCGGTCGATAATTGCCCTCCAATTGAATTAAGCTGTGAATGAAGGGGATAGATAGAGATCTCACCTCCCTCTGAGCAGCGCCGGATTGAACTCAGGCTGTTTTACTGTACATAGATAACAGCCGGCTGAACCAATTAGAGCCTCGCTGTATAGAAGTGTCTCCCCAAAGACGGTTTGATATCAGAGGCCGAGAGCTTAATTTACGGAGAGGCAGATAAAATGTTTAATTCAAATCGCTGTCACGTCTTTCAGGATAGCTTTCATGGTCAAAAGAGAGAAGGAAAGAAGAAAGAGAGGAGCAGACGATGGTCAGATGTGATGAGAGGTGTCCTGCTGTCTGTACAGTCAATCCATAAACATCTCTCTTCATCTTTTCCTCTCTGCTCATCGACCTCCTCTCGTCTTTTGTCTCTATAGGCCCTTGAAGCTATTTTAGCTCTGTCTGTCTTTCTTGCCCTGCTTCAACTTTTCTTTCTGTGGCAGATGGCCTTTTAATTCCACAGGATTTACTTTATTGAAGAGATAAAATCTAGCCATCATACCCGTAACTGACAAGGTAATTTTGAATGGGTTTTTATAATTACAATGAGAATTCAATACACTTATTCGAAAGCGACTGAAGCAAGTAAAGTGGATTTTTTAATCTTTCTATGTGATGAAAAGAGAAGTTTAAAAATGGCACCGTGGAAACTGTTGGTATTAATCGGAGCAGAGACCTAAAGGAAGTTCATAATAACTAAGGTAGTTACAGAGAATGATATTAGGCCTCATTAAAGCCTGTTTCATGATGCTAAACTGGCTGTAACTGCCAATAACACAGCGCCGATGTGCTGGCACACAGCACTGGGCTGGATGTGCCAATTGTGAATTGGGTGTGCTGTATACTCCACTCTGTGTTCGGACTTGCCCTCTGCATTAGCACCTGAGAGGAGGAAGTTTATCTGAATAGGATGCACACGCTGACAGTCTCTATAACACTATGCTGACGCCACATTATAAAAAATATCAAAATGTCACTGATTTAGCTGCTAACTAGGACATGCGGCATGCAGGCTATTATTTTCAATTAGCTTTTCAGCTTTAGTCAACTGAGCACATAGTGGCTGTTGTACTTCCATCAGTGTTGTGAAACCAGAACCAGTTACACCTGAAAGGGGTGTTAACTGATTTCTGCTGATGAATGTTATAAAAAGCTCCATACAGTAAATATGATGCAAGTATCTGGAGTCATGCTCACTTTTTTCAAATAAAATAAAATCTTGACTTCCCTAAAATTTGAGTTTTCTTGCCACATTTGTTCCAGACAGATTTTTGATGGTCTATTGCCATTTCAACCCAAATGGATGAAAACTGAATATCCAGGATGTAAAACCAAAACAATAAGCTAAAAGATGCTACAAAATAATAACAAAAAAAAACTCTTTCATGAGCTGGAAATTTGAGGGATTAATTATCTCTGACTTAGTTATTGTGACGACTCGTGATCAGTGACAGTGCGGGTGGACCCAAACGAAAAAGGGAGACGGGGAGAAGGGTTAAAGGAAACAGGATTTATTTAAGGAAGGTGGTGGGGTGAAGTTCTTTGGGGTTGTGATCCGAAGAAGGGGGGACCCGAGAGTGGTGCACGACGAGCCGGTGCCTGAGCGTGTGTGGGGTTTTTCCTCGTGCAGAGAGGGAGCCGTGACGAGGGAAACCGGGGTGGTGCGCAGGGGTCCGGTGCTCAGGGTTCAGTGCTCGTGGGGGGGTGCTCTCGTGAAGGGTCTCCCGGTGAAGGTGTCCGTGGTCGTGAGTTCCCGTGGGTGACAAAACGCTGGAGAGCTTGGAGGTGTGCCGAGTGCTGGAGCCGAGGAGGAGAACTGGAGACAAGGCAGAGAAACATACCATTAACTCGAAACTAGAGAACATTCAGAATGCTGGACATGCTCAGCGCGGTGTCGCAGCTCGTGGCCTGACTGTTACCCCGTGGTAGGTATCACAATCCTCTGGCGTCTGTCTTCTGTGAGACGCCAGTATTTAAACTGGGCATAGCTGATGAGCCACAGCTGCCAGCGATCTCCCCTGATCGGCTCCGCCCAGCCTGTAGTGAACAAAGGCACACCCACCAAAACCCAAGGACAGACAAAAACCCAAAAACCCAGTGAACAAAATCTAGGACCCTCACAGTTATTACTGGTGACCAGCTTCACATCACACATTTGAAAGCACCCCCTTGTTCTCTCATTTATTAGTAAATTGATGTTTCATCGTCATTTTGCTTCATCAGTGCCATGAGGAGATGCAAAACAAATCCAAACTATAGCAAAGGCAGAAAGCTAGTGCAATATTTTATTTTTTTGATAAATACCCACCTGCTCTGGAATGCAGATCAGATTTTTGTGGACTGCGGAAGGACCAGGACTAAGTCAAACACCACTTCCATTCTCAAGGAGGTGGACGTATTGGAAAGATACTTTGGGCTCCACCTCAACAACAGACTGCACTGGAAATACAACACAGTGGCTGTCTGCAGAAATGAGCTTCATCTCTTAATGTCGACACCTAAATGTTGTAGGACTTTTACCAATTTGTTGCAGTTTGTACAATATCCCTGCCTGGCAGCAGCATCAGCCCTTTTAATAAGAGACCTCTTCTGCCCTGCTGTGACAAAGAATGCTACAGAAAGTCAAACTATACATCACAGCTGTTATATATCATACTATACTATATTACCAGCATCGTACAGGGTGCACTCAGCGCACAGTATAGCTCTGGCTCTATCTCAGCACTCCTTTATTCCTTATTTTTTCTTTCCTGTTATTTACAGTTATTCTTTATTTTATCCTCTATTCATCCTATTGGTCTGTCTTTCATGAGGTGTATTGCATTATGAGATGTACCAGACTTCACCAGAAAGTTCACTGCCACATTTTTAACTTCTCAAATACTCACTTAGCTACATTGCAATGTGTTTTGTGCTGCCTGCTGTTGGGAGCAACTTGGAGTTCAGTGTCTTGCCCAAGGACACTTTATTTTGTGAAGAAGTTGGGGATCAAACTGCTGCCTTGCAATTAGTGAATAATCTGCTTTAATACCTGAGCTGGGCATTATGTTATCATAGCAGCCACTACAGTCACAGGTCCATAGTTTCAGTGATTGGTTGTTGCTATTGCTGGCTTGGATTGTTGACTTTTTTTTTATTCTTACATTCAATCATTTCACTGCAAACCAAGTATAGCGGTCAGAGGTTAATGTGTGGCTCAGGCAAAATTACATATTAGTGAAGGATGTTGCCTGACAGGTTATACCTTACATGACTTTAATGAATGGGTGTCTGCATAAGCTATAAACCATTCGATGCAGCCCGGTGAAATGTACAAAGCATCGCAGGTATCATTTTGCTTTTCACAGCCACTTACTAATGCATCGACATATATAAAGTCTAAATAAACATTTCAGGCATTAATTTGTGCATACGGATAAGTTTGAGCTTTTCTGTCTAAAATGTCAGAAGATTTAGGTTTCGTCTGAAATATGTCACTTGTTCATTCATTCACTGTGCTGTATGTAATCAATACTTCATGGTTCAGTGAGCAGCAACATGATATTCTGGACACTTGTTTTGCTTTTTAAGCATCAGCTATTGAGTTGCATGTCAGTTATTCTGGCACCTGTGCATTGTGTTGTGGAATAAAAAGTAGCATACGTACATATATTGACATGTTTTTGGTATGACTGTAAGATTGTTAAGGAAACTGTATCGTCAAAAAACACTCAGATACACTCAACTGAAATAACAGACAGCAGACATAGAACACTCTATGGTAAATGGGGAAGGATTTTGGACACAGCAGTAACTCTTGAGCCTCTACAGCCACAGTCACAACTGATAATTCTTGGCGTCCATCCTGACTGTTAATTACTGCTAAACAGTTATATAGTTTACCTTTACTCTTGGACTCTATGTGATTGGTTGCTTGATAAATTAGTTTGTTGTACTTCCAGTAGAGATTTATATTCTTTCTCTGGTGGCTTTTCCTGACATAAAGCACAGAGTAACTAAATTAACATACACTGTTGTGACATCAGGTTCTTTTGGTATTGTGCTGTTCATCCAGCTCTACTGATGTAATGTCTCAGTGTTTTTAGGAAACACCATCACTGAATTTGTTGTCAAACATGGTCTTTAGAATTTCATAGTTGCTCCCAGTAAATAAATTCAGAGGTCACCTCACGTCTCCAACCTTTGTTGGAGGTGTGCTCCGGTCGCTCTATAGCTGCACATCAACACACACACAGAATGCAGAAGAAACAAAAAAACTGTACTAAGTGGCGCTTACTGTGAATAAAATGCTTATTCTGTCAGCTTGGATAACATGAGGCCATTCATAGATCAGATATGGTGATGGACAAAATGTATAATGCCAAGTTCATCCATCCATTATCTATACATCTCTTAATCCTCACTAGGGTCGTGGGGGGCTGGAGTCTATCCCAGCTGACTCAGGGTGAAGGCAGGGGACACCCTGGACAGGTCACCAGTCTATCACAGGGCTACACTTAGAGACAGACAACCAAGCACACTCACATTCACACCTACGGACAATTTAGAATCACCAATTCACCTCAACATGTTTTTGGACCTTGTGGGAGGAAGCTGGAGAACCCGGAGAGAACCCACGCTGCACGAGGAGAACATGCAAACTCCACGTAAAAAGATTCCAGGCCGAGATTCAAATCCAGGACCTTCGAGCTGTGAGGCGACAGAGCTAACCACTTTATCACAGTGCCGCCCGACGCCTGACTCAGACTTTATCATATTTTCATCTGATGGCTGAGACAGTCAATGTGACAGACTACGAGATCATAAAATTAAAAATTCTTGCCATGACTTGGCTGAGACATTTTCTTGTGTTCAGAAAAGCCTAAAAATTCTGATGTTCAGTATTCTGTAATTATCTAAAGCATTTTTTCCCCCACAATTTCTTATTTACCAGCTTAGCCAAAAAATAAACTATTTTAAAAATTGTAGAAGCCAGAAGTTTACATACACCGTGAAAAAGACACATAACCTTTTTTCGTCTCACTGTCTGACATTAAATGTGACTAAACTTTTCCTGGCTTAGGTCAGTTAGGATTACCAACATTATTTCTATTTGCTAAATGCCAGAATAATGAGAGAGAGAATTTTTAGAGAGTTTTTTAAATTTTATTTTATAGGAAAAGTTTAGTCTGATTTAAGGTCAGACAGTGAGAAAAAAAGGGCTGTATGTCTTTTTATACAGTGTCTGTAAACCTCTGGTTTCAACTGTACTTCTCTGATGCAGCCACCTCTCTGTCTGTCACTCTGTAATTTTGAGTGATGTCCCGCCCACAGACATGTCTGATTGGTAGCTCACCAGGAATAATAGCCTATTAACACAGGATAAACGTTGAAAAGTTCTATTTTAATTAAATAGAGTTAAAAATAAAAAAAACAAAAATAAAATCAGGACTAAGTTTTCAGCAAAGTCTGGTTTGTGTTATCCTATATTGTGACAGCATGATTTTCTGTTTTTTTTTCCTCTTAAATCAATCTCATTGATTACTAATAATCAATAGCAGACTCCAAAAAAACATATTGATTGACCATAATGGGTTGACCATTCGTGTTCACATTGGTCAACATCGTTAACATGCTTTAGAGTTGTCAGAGAAGACGAGTTAACAAGAGAAGGTACAAAACCATTTCTGACAGGCGAGTGTTTTTGTCAGGACATCGTGAGGTGTTCAGCTGTCGAACACTACGGTACAATAAAGACCAGATATTATATCGAGGTCCTGTTTTTTGCCCTGACACCCTGCATGTTTTCAGTGGGACTATTATTATATAATCTAAATATAGCAGGAACCATGTCATGAACTGTCAGAGAAGCTTTATGTTAAAGTGCCACCACTGGCTTCTACTGAATCAGTATCAGTAAAATCCCACAATTCTTGATAACAGATTTACTAATTTACTAAACTTTACAAAGAATATGTGAACCTCAGCAGATCTGAGGAACAATCAGAGCACAGACTTAAACATGACAAATAATTAATATGTTACGCAATAGTGCAACTTCTCAGACAATCTAACTGATGGCGGTAACACACACACTGGGCCTGCCATAGAGATACAAGAGGTAGTTTAGGTCTTCAGAGAAAAAATGTAATGAAATTACTGCTTGTCTGCTGCACTGGCAAGTTCCTATGTTGGGAACTAGGACATCAGTGTGTCCTGACATGTTGAAGTGCGTCACTGCAGCTGGTCTGTGCTGCTCTTTACTGCATAATGTGTGCATGCACAACATCTCTGAAAGATCAGGACGGACAGATATTTTACACCCAGTGCGCACATGCTGCTCTGCCATCATTCAGCAAATGTGTTCCCATCACTAATTGTTTCATAAAAGGCAAATAAAGATACTAAATGAATTAGTTATAATGTGCTCCTTTCGTTCAGAGTTTTTAATTTGATGTGTCCCAGTATGCATTAAAATGCTCAGATGGAAACACAGCTGCTGTCACATCTGTGAATGTTTGGCAGCTGCAGAATCCAATATGTATGATGGGAGAAAAGTGTCTGACTGTATTAATTTGAATGTCAGCTGTGGTCATGTGGGTGGCCTGTGCTGTCGATGGGTTGTAGAGTCAGTGCAGTGTTTTTTTTTTGCGAAGTTATTTCTTCCCAGCCTTGTTGTGAGATGTTCTATTAAAGCACATCAAAAGTCAATGTCCTCTTTCCTTGTTGCTGCTTATCTCGCTCACTCGCCACCCTCCACTCCTCACCTTCATGGCTCTCATTCTTCTGCTTATCCTCTCCTCCTTCCTCGCTCCTCTCCTATTTTCTCCTCTATTTCTTTATCTGTCCTCGTCCTCACTCTCCTGCCTCTTCCTCTTTTCCTCCTCTTTCCCCTCCTCGCCTGCTGAGCTAAACTAAACCGTGGAAAAGGTTTTACTGCTGTCTCAGTGCATCTTTGATGCAAGTCATGATGACGAGCACCATGAGGAATAATAAGAGTCTGCTAGTTTCGGAGAGGGAGAGAGACAAATTCAGGACTTCTAAGAAACTTTCATGTGTGACCGCATTAAAAACTTAATTAAAGCAACAAAAAGCAGGCCTGTTTGTAAAAATGCCAGAATCCTGCATTAGGGCCCATTTAAATGTCTAGTTAGGAAAGTCTTCTTAATGAATGTACAAATACTATGTGAGACAGTTCAATCACCAAAACAAGGTAATTAGACACTGTCATCCCAAGAGGAACAACAAAGCCCTCTAGCGTTTGTAAGAATTACAAACAAGAAAGTCAAGTTATTGTTAAGTAACAGAACCCCCATGGTGAGGATGTCAGGGTGGATGGATGGGCAACAAATCATTGGACTCTAACACTAGACAATGCTGTTGTTGTCCTGTTTTTAACTGGAAAAACACCACAAAAGGATATTGTGATTTGATTTGGGATGTATTTTTTAAAGTGGAACTTTAGTTTTATAGTCATTGTATTACAGATTTAAAACACAATAGAACATTACCACATGAGACAACATCTAAAGTGTGACAGTCACTCAAGGAGGACGACATGAATTTGTAAAACCACTGGGTCGTGCAAAATGTACGAGATGGGGCTATGAAATGATGAAACTGGGCTTATGTCAGTCCAATCACAGCGTGCTGCCTGAACAACGTAGTATAGATTGATTAACTGATGGCATAAACAACCCCTGAACATTTCAATCTGCTTGAAATAAATTCCCTAACCCTAATAACATACTTATTTTTCCAAAATGAATGTCTCAACTTATAACCGAGCTGTTTTTGTGCTACTCACGATCCAGCTTTTACCACAGTGTCACATCATAAAACTGACTTGTTTGTCAGCAGTGATTAAACGATACCTGGTAACTAAGCAGAAGGATAAAAATGATGCCATGGTGCACTGACACTTCCTCCAGAACACTGCACTGCAGCTTTGTGAGAAGTTACAGCCAACCAATGGATTCATAAGACATGATTTTTGGTTTCTCAATGAGGCATTTGGTCAGAACAGGATTTAGAGAATCTGCTGCAAGGGGTTAACTTTCTGCCAGATTTATGAACATCACCTGTATAATTTATAGTGATTTTGATGAAACATCACAATGCGAGGCTTCGATTAGACCGCATTTATTTATGGAACTGTACAACTCGCAAGGTATGTTCAAGTCAGTAAGTTCAAAATTGATCAAACTAATTAAGTCCACTGATTTCATTTTATTACTGACACAGCTCACCTTTGTATGCAGACATCTCTTGATTAATTCGTTTTAGTATTTCTCCCTGCGTATGTTTTCTCATCCAGCAGCAGTGAGTTGTAAGAAGTTGAAGGAAATTAGCTGTAAATGTGATGCAAACATAATGAGCACCTTTGGCCTCAGCTGGCGAATGAATACAGTGAAAACAAATTAATGTAAAAAGTTAGTAGGATATAAAAAGCGTACTATATATACTGATATGATTGATTATTTTTGACAAACAGTATCCACTTCTTACTTGAACAGTAGTCCGACTAACACAAGTTGTGGAGATATAATGTTTTACAGGATCTTTAAACGCCTGCGGATTTCTCGACCGGCACAGAGCAGGAGCTGAACTCATCAATGCGCTGAAGGCTCCTGCCAAGGCTGCTTGGAGGGTAAAAGGAGGCGCTATTGATTAGCTTTGACTTGACCACTGCGGCCAATCAGCAGATGAATGGAGGTTAATGGTTCTTCTTGCAGTGTGAAACCCAAACATAGATTGGCATTTAGTGCGATGAGGCCTTGGCATTTATTTTAGCTGACCCTCTGTCAGTCTGAACGGGAAAAAGAAGTTAATGTATCGGAGGCCAAGTGGTCACTGACACGCTGTGGGAGTTGAAAACATTTGTCAGATTGATTAAATTAACTTTTTGTCTCAACTCTTGGAGAAAAAAAAAAGCACAGAATAAATTGATGTGTCAGTTTAGTGAGTATAAATTGAATTTAAAATGTATCATCATTCATTATTTAGTTAACTTTATTTCAAATCGATACGTGCAAAACCTATGTGAGATTTAGAGAGAGAACACCAAGAACTTAATGCACATTGTTTCCTGTATTTATTTCATATTTGAGCTGCACAATATATTATTTCAGCAATACTCACACCACAGGGAGTGTGGATGTAAAGCACACATTTGCTAAAACACTTTTTTGGCTGTTTGCTACAAAAACAAAACAATATAACGTGAATTTTAGCATCAAAAACAAAACAAAAAAAGTATTCTCAGAAACACTGAACCATTTATTCTTATTCTCAATTGATGTTATGTACATTTTTTTTTCATATGAAGCTGCAGGAGATGCCATAAAAACGTATCAGCCGATGCAGAAAATGCTAATACACAACATAACTGAAGAGCATTAAGGTAAAGCTAAGAGACAGATTTATCTTTTATTATTACTATTTATTTTAACACTAAAAATGTAAGGTAAGTAAAGTTTAAAGGAAACCATAACAAACTGTGTTGATGCCTAACTGTGAGCACAGGTGGGACTCGGGATTGGTTTTGTCATGTGCTGTAGATGATCTAGCTGAGCTCTTTTAGGATTTGTCCTCCTACGTTTGCTTAGAAGTTAACTTGGAAAACAGCAAGCCTTTCTGCGTGCTTGTTTCTTCAAACTTTTCCTGATCTTTGCACTTCATACCAGCATGAAAACTCAATTTTTGAGTCATTCTTTTCTTAAAAAGAAAACAAATGGTGAGTGCCCACTCCTCATCATATAAGTTTGACAGTAACAACACACGCTGGAAGAAGAACCTCTTTGTCTGAGAAAACACTGCGTGATGCTCTGCTGTCTGTCTGCAGAAAGGATGTCATTTTCTGCAGCCGTATGAAGTGATGCCGGCCTTCTCCATCAGCCGCACATCACTTTCTTTCCATGTGCAGCCAGAAAATGAACAGGGAGCACGATTCTGCTCTATCGCTGTGTTTCTTTTCTCCTCCTTTGCCTCTGCATGTCTGCCTGTCTTCCCACCCCTAATTTCTTTGCCGTTGTTTGCTGCCTTTTTGTCCCCTTCTTCCTCTCCATGCGTCAGTTCAGTGAGCGCTGACGATCAGTTGAGTTGAAGTAAAGGTGTGTGGGAGCTTATCAGGATGTTGGCCATCCATCCTCACTGAAAGAGACGGAGAGGATGGAATTAGAGAGGTGGTAAAATAGTGGAAACGTTGCGTGGCAGGATGGATTGCAGTGTGAATCCATCACGCACGCCGCTACAAAAAAGAGGAGAGGGAGGTTTATCAGAGAGAAACAAGGAAGTGTTGTTCCTGTATGACTTTTCATTTGCTACATGTCAACGTGCGTATTTGTCTCTTCTGAGCTGAAAAGAATGGTCCAAAAAAAAGCAGAACCAAGGCAATTTTCTCTATTGCAGGGTTTCTCAAACATTTGCAGCCATAAATCCCTGAACACACACACACACACACATACACACAGTTTTATTTGTAAAGGGCTGCAGACAAACTGAACTAAAATCCGTTATTAACATTTATGGCCGCAGCTTTCGTGACTTATTAGAAAGTGAGATGTGGGATGTCATGGAAGAAGTGATCCTAATACACGTAAGAAACACTTTGGTGGTCAAATTGAATCTGTTGCAGTCGGTGAAAGGCAGGAATCTGTCCAGCATCTCTTTCAAAGAGAAATTACAAGAGTGACATCTTATTCATAGTGTGACCGTGGACATGAAGCCCCTTTTCTGCTGGCTCCAATGGTTCAACAAGTGTAATCTATGGAGTTCTTCTTGACCATATCAAAAAGTCTAAGTCTACATTCCATCTGATCTTCCTCAGACTGAGACCCCATTACTCATAACAGCCTGAGGGATTTGTTTCTGACATATGCAAAATATACATATGTCCCATGACTGAAAGCAGCAGTCAGCCTTGACCTGAACAGATATAAGCACATTGTTTCTCTGCAAATGAGTAAACATATCAGTAATCAATTCTGAAGAGATTATTAACATATAAATATTTGATAACCTATGTGCTAACAAATGGGTTCCTGGGATATTGAACTACTTTTACCTTGTACATTTTTACAACATATACACTTAACAGAAAACCTGCAAGCCCGCTTATTCATGCAGTTAGCAGCCAATCATGTTGAAGCAATGCATAAAATCCTGCAGATACAGGTCAGGAACTACTACAGTTAAATGTTTACATCCTACATCACAATGGTTGTTGGGGGTGATGATGGGGTGGATGGGTTAAACTCATGTCAGCCAATACCGAGTCTGACTCACTTGGATGCAGGTTGTGGGTATAAGCTTGCTATTCTCCCCCTTTTCCACTATATGTGTATTACTGTTTTCTTTGCTGGGCAGTGATGCACCACGCGAAAATGAAACTGAAATTTTTGCTTGGATGGTGCAGTCAGGCAGGTCTCCTAGTTGTTTCTTTTTGGTGGATTATCCATTTTAATCACAGTGCTCGTCCCCCTGCATGCAAATGTTCCAAAAATATCACCATTTGGAGGAAAATCTGAGGCTGCACACTTTGCTCACCCCCAACTGTTTAAAGAAATACAAACATGTCATTTTTTTCCCCCCGCTGTAGCAGAATGATGGTGTGGTGCAGCCAGACCATTATGTTCTACAGAATGGTCTAGCAAAGCGAGACCAGCCAAGAACAGACATGTGAGGCTGCAGTGGGTGTAGGATCACCAAAAACTGGACAGCTGAAGGTGGAAAAATGTAGCCGGGTGGAATGAATCCGAATTTCTGCTGAGGCTGCAGATGGTTGGTGTCAGAAATTGAGGCCAGCAGCATGAATCCGAGGACCTAACCTGCCTTGTGTGAACACTCCAGGCTGCTGCTGCTGCTGGTGTAATGGTGCAAGAAATGTTTTCTTGGCCTGAAATACCAACAGTCATTTGCATGTCACAGCCTGTTTAAGCACCATGTGCATCCTTTTATGAACACGATCGTCTAATGGCTGCTTCCTAACACGGTAATGCATCATGTCACAGAGCTAAAGTGATTTTAAATCAGTTTCATGAACATGACAGCAAACTCAGCAGATCTGAATCCATTGGAACACCTTTGCAAGATTTTCAACAAGAAATGTAATCAAATTATGTCCAAATGGTTTAGGTGGTTAAAACCAGCACCACCAACATCTTGTGGAATCTATTTTGGTGTCACTAAATAAAAAATATCGCTAAAAAAAAGTGAGACATGGTTCAAGTTTGAGGAGATTTAGATACAAAAAAGATTCCATTCAAAAACAGTTTTGGGTTTCAGAAAGCGGGAGGTCATGGCTAAGGCCAGTGTCGGGCATTCTTGGAGTCTGCAAGGGTCTGCTTGACAAAGATTGCGTGATCTCCCCAAGTCTGTAGGAGCTCACATGAACTCCTCTGCAAACATCCATGTTTAGTCCTTAAAGGCAATAGTGTTTATACTCGGCAGTAGTGGACATGCATGAACTATATAGACACTACATATGTGTGAAACGAACTCTTGAACAGTTGATTGCAACAAATACACGTTGGTTGTTGTATGTAGTTGTTTGTCCACATCAGAGTCTACACAAGGCTTAAAAGAAACATACTGGCTCCTGTTAGAAAATGTGATATGAATTGTTGTCTCCTGTCAAAATCCTACTTATGCAAGGAAGAGGTTACGTAATAATAAATAATGTAAAAGCATGGTTTGAGATGTTTCTTTGGACTTTTCAGAGCTGCTTGTGCAGTTCAGAAACATAATTCAGACAACCTCAGTATTTCGTTACTCAAAAAAAAGTTTTTAATTTTCCTCTGCGCCATTTAAACCAGATCACAAACCAGATCGTAGTCTTGTCCCTGCAAACACTCAGGAAAACCTGCTTGTAGCTGTTTGTTCTTCACACCACGTTCTGGAGCAGGAAACAGAAACCACACTTGTTTATCTTAGGCAGGTGTTATTGCTTCTATGTTTGGTTTAATGACTACAGCACGTTTGGGAAACAGCTACGGGACAACATGACAATTTAAGAACAAAATCTTTGCATCTGATCTTTATTGTCAACACATGATAAATGACAACGTGACAACGAGGTCAAGGTTTCATTAAGGTCTGGTGTTTAGCATGGGCCTAGGGAGAATCAATCAGTCGATGAAATGTCCTTAAAAGAGTCTATGTGTGTAACATGCTCAGCAGAGAGATGTAGATATGACACATATGCACTTCAGTTACAGAAGCTGAAGTGTTGTTGGGCAAAGCACTGACCAGCTCCAAAGGCTCTGCTGACCTCTGACCTTTGATCCCTGACCGCCCTGTAGAGAACAGCATTAAGATTACACTCAACAGACAATTTAGAATCACCAATTAACCTCAACATGGTTTTGGACTGTGGGAGGAAGCCGGAGAACCTCTAGAAAACCCACGCTGCACGGGGAGAACATGCAAACTTCACACAGAAAGCTCCCAGGTGTCCTAACCGGGACGCAAACCGGGGATCATCTTGCTATGAGGTGACGGTGCAGCCCACGTTAATAACCACGTAGCCATATTTAAATGAATAATAAATTGGCAAGTATATAAAATTAGGTTTCAAAATAGTGAAAAATGAAGCAGCATTCTGTGCTTTGAAACACTGGGGTTGTGTACACTCACGCTACTGATGGACAGATTTCACATCCGCCCAAATGAAGCATTCTAACTGACATGAGTTTGTTTTAAATGAACCAAACAAGTTAGATGTAAAATCACACATGCTCAGTGTAGATGGAAAATTCTCATTACTTTGCAGCTGTGGATGAAGCTACTTGTTGTAATAAGCTACGCACACAATCTACCTCACATTCACATTGCAGAGGCACCAGATGTCAGCAGGACGGAGGCCAAAGAGGGAGATTCACTCGTGCTGCTCTCTGTCAGTGTGACTCTTCACATAATCAGTCTATGTCTATCTATTACTTAGTAAATTTAAATGAAGAGACCAAGCTGTGCTGCAAATTCTACCATCCAGGAAAGATGCATTTACTTGATAAAGGCATGGTTAGGAAAGCGTAGACTGTAGTAGGAGCAGCAGCAGCTTACAATAAAGCAGGAGAACCACTGATGATAATGTTCTCTGGTGTTAATAACATCACCATGTCAGTGTGTCATCGAGGTGTTGTTTCTGGCCTACTGACAAAATCCTGAATACAGAAACTGGTGACCAGCCTAATTTCACAATTCATTTCCACATAGTTCTGCCTTTTTACATGTTTTCTCCAATTATTTCAAGAACTGTATAATGTATTTAGAAACAAGTCTAAGAAATACCTTTAAAAGTCATTTGCTTAAATTACCCAGCACTGTATTTTTTTCAGTGTCATTCTTTCCCCCTGGAAGTTAATGAAAGCAAAAAAAATTCCTCATTCTTATTCTAGTAACACGTCCGATTTACAAATGCATTCAAATAGTATTAGGAGCAAGTGGAACATTAATGAGAGGAGGTCAAAAGTGCAGCTGTGATATTGTGAACTGTTTTTCATCTTGTGGCCTTCATCTGGGTCATTGTACAACACATTATGAACATTCAAAAGGACAAGTATGAGAACGTATTTGCACTTTTTTTCTAATGTTAGATTTAAAAAATCTGTGAAGTGGTAATGATGTCTATCAAAGAATCTCTTGTTTCCAATTTAAAACTTAATTCTATAATTTGCTGCATCTCAAGATGACAAAAAGGTCAAGTCGAGAAAACACTTTTTATTTTTGCAGTGTAATAACTGTAACTGTAAATGTAAAGAATTTATAGCTATAACAGCATTTACCCATTAAAAACACTAAATTAAGAAAAAACAATAAATATGGAAGAAAGATAAAGATTTAGTATCCCATAAACAAAGCTGCTGCTTTGTCCAGCACACACACACCACACCACACCACACACACACACCCACCCATCCTTCTGGCAATGTGGGATTTGCTTAATTAAAAAAAGTGTAGCTTGTAAACCAGGAGAATCTAAGCGTCACGATGGGAGCTCAGCAGTGAACCGCCACATGCAGCTGCTTCTTGTTACTGCTGACAAACACGCACACACACATATATTTACATATACAGCATGTTTACAATCACACACACACACGCACACGCACACACACACACACACACACGCGCACACACACACACAGCACCTAGTGCCAGAGGGAGGCGACTGTTTAATAGTTTTAGTATCGCTGCCATAAGCTCTTCTCGCTCCATAACTGTGTCAGCAGGGATTTACAGCTCATTGGCTCTCATTATGAAAATGTGATATTGCACTTGAAACCCTCCGGCTATTCTTGGCCTATGGACTTCTGCAGTGTCATGGTTTAGAGACGGAGGGAGACACAGCCAGCAGCCTCCTCGTCCTGCAGGTGGAGAGACTCGCATCAGTTTACCACAGGTTTTATTAGGTTTTTTTTTTTTTAAACATACATGCCACACAGGAGTAAAAACATTAGAAACATTCACATCGTGCTGTCGTGTAGCTGTATGAGGAACAGGACTGATGTTTGAGCAATAGGAAAAATTAGTTTGTGCATGTTGATTAAAATGGATGTGGTGTATTTTGTTGCATTTTGCCAAAAAACAGGATTGTCTATGTATGTGCAGCAGAGAAATGCTCTAAGCTTGAAGGCATTCTGATAATATTTGTAACTATTGGGACAACAACTGTATCTATTCTATTCTATTCTATTCTATTCTATTCTATTCTATTCTATTCTATTCTATTTCCTACAATTTATAGAACTCATTTGTTGTTTTCTGTTGCAGCAGGCAGCCGTTTTCATTAAAGACGCTCTAAAAATCCTCAGGACGCTGTCTGCTTAGCAACCACCGACTGTATATAAAGACTGACAAACCATCCATAATGTCACCTGTAGGTTTCCTGAAGAGCGGTGCTGAAGCTTGAAGGTTCTGGCTGTTGCCATCCTGTCCTCTTAACTCCCAGCTAATCCAAAACTGAGCAGATAGGTTGAGTGTGAGTGGAGCTGAGTCATGCAAACATCTCAGGGTCATGAACTGTCCTGTGATGATACTCACCCTTCACTCAAGCAGCCACACCTCTAAATACACACACACTTTAATTATTAATCCAATTTAAGTGGATCAGTTATACAAAACTCCTCCCCCTGTACTGTTGTCATGAATGGGAAAATAAGCCACAGAGACCAAAACCACTTTTTACACCAGGCTGTAAACATGGCAATTTCTACTGTAGAGGTGGACATGTTAGCATGAGGGTTGATGGGGACTGACTCACTTTTGGAGTCAGTTTCAAGTGGTCATTTGAGGAACTGCTGCTTTTGGTACCTCTGTGTTGGCTTCATTTGTCAGCCTCTCAGGTTGGTGCTCAGCAGGAACCAGCAGACACACAAAGTCAGAGTGTTATTGATCAACAAGCTGTTAGCAGAAGTTGGTAGAGACCAAAAGTGGAGCTAAAAGAGAATGAAAGTTGGACCTGTGGTGGGCAGAAAACAGGTCTCCAAATGAGTGATAAAGCTGCACCTCTATTGTTGAAAGGGTGGCTCAGGTGGTAGAATGGGTTGTCTTCTAATTGCAAGGTTGGTGGTTCAATCCCGCGCCCCTCCACAGTCGAAGTGGTAAGACACTGAATTTGAAGTTGCTCCCAATGGCAGGCAGGCACATAGCTCTGTCGTCATTGGTGTATGAATGTGATCTACTTTCAGATGTATGTCGCTTTGGATTAAAGTGTCTGCTAAATGAAATTGGAAGCACCTGACTACAGTTTCATTTAGCAGATATGTTTATCCAATCTGAGAGCAGATACAACACAAGCAAGG
>NW_007578000.1:336777-388218 GCF_000690725.1 Stegastes partitus | reverse complement strand
TAGATAATGGAAATAAGTATGTAACTTTGACAGTCAGAGATGATTTTTGGTGGTGGTTTGGTGATGTTCAATCTATGACGAGAGCGAGATAGAGAGAAGATATTTTGAGTAGAATATCCCTTTAATTCATACAAGACTCAGGTTGAAAAATTATATGGATGCTGATGCCACTGGCAGACATGCAGGACTGTGACTAATGATTATTTGAGTCATGGATTAATCTGTCAATTATTTTCCTGATTAAATGATGATGTGTTTGCTCTCTCGAATGAAAAACAGTGACAATGCGCTTCATATGACATCCTTAGATTGCGAGTTTTATCTGATTAAAAGTCCCAAGTTTTTGGTTAGAAGAATGAAAAACAATTACAGACTGTCCATGTCTAAGCCTTTATGACAGACAGCAGAGAGAGTCCTCAGCAGCCCCATGAGACTGACGGAAAGTAAAGTTGAAAAACAGCAAAGTGTCCCTTTAAAGTGTGTGTTGGTGTGTAAATATGATCAGAATAGATTAACGCTTATCTGTTTCTCTCCTCCGGCAGATACAGCTGGATAGCTGCTGCTTATCACATGCTTACACACTCAACAAGCCAGCAGTCTGCTCTCTCCCTCCATCTCCTCTCCTTCCTTTGTTGTCTCTTCATTTTTTTCTCTTGCTCTCTTCTGTTCTCTTTTTCTCATTTCTTACCTTCCTCCGTCCTTTATCTGTATCCCCTCATGCTGTACTTTCCTCATCTTCTTTCTTTCTCTCCTCTCCTCTCTTTCTTTGTCTCGTCTTTTTTATATTTCTCGGTGAGCTGAGAAGCACCTGTATCGGCTGTATTCTGCTGGAAGATGCACAGAGAACCCACTTTTTTTTTTGTTGCTATATTTCATCCTCTCTCCCTTTCTAATACGAAATCAGACTCTCTTTTCTCCGATTTTCTTTCCGTGGTTGCTTTTTCATTTCTTTCTCTTTTCTGCTTCGTGCTCTTCTCCTTTCCTCCATCCTTGCCTTTTCCTTTTTTGTTTTCTCCCCTTGTCTTCTCTCCTGTTCATTATATTTTTCTCAACTCCTCCAAAACTCATTTCTCCTTTCCTTTCCTTTCCTTTCCTTTCCTTTCCTTTCCTGTCCTGTCCTGTCCTGTCCTGTCCTCCCTTTTTTTTTCTTTCGCCCTCCTCCTCATTTGCTCTACCCACTTGCTCATTTGATACGTTCCTTCCTCGTGCCTCCGTCTCTCCGTCACAGCGTGAGGTCCGGTGTCGATCTTGCAGCGTGACAGCAGGTTGAGATCGGGACATTTCAAGGTTGGGATCAGACTGAAGCAGGCCGTTGCGATGATAATGTGTGTGTGTCGGCTTGATGCCTGTTAGTTCATCCTTACATGCCGAGAGTTTGATGTGCCTGAGGCGAGAGCTGCACACACACCTCCGCGTACACACACACACACACACACACACTGAGAGCAGAAATAGCCTCGGGGTTGGTGAGGTGAAAACGGTACGAGGCCCTTTGACTCCTGACAGCAGAACTGTAACACACCATTTCTAGTCTGTCTGGTCTTTTCTCTGTGATATAAGTGCTGTGGGAGAGTTCAGACAGCTCACACTGACCTCTTTAAAATATTGTGTCGTAGTAAATATGTGTTGTATTTAAATATGCTCCTTTACTCTTCATTAATTATAGTGGCTGCTACCTATTAATCTCATTGCCCCAGTGGCCCAGTTTCCTCTATTTTTCTCTTCAGTTGTGACTGTTGTTTTAATTCATTTTTTTTTAAAGAGGGAAGACAAGGTCATGGAAATTAAGAGCATTTAAAAATGTACGGAGATGTAAACGTTCTCACTGAAATAGTCACACAATGTGCACAGATCTCTGTCATACACTTAAAAAAAAAAAAGAGAGTATTTATTTTATTGCTATTTTATTATTTAAATCACCTTTTAACGTTTTTCTTTCTTTGAACTGTGACCATATTAGCTGCTACAAAGATGATGCCAAAAGAAATATTTTTGTACAATGACAATAAAGCTTCTTCTGCACCTCTGAATGATAAAACCCTACAGCATGACAAAAGTCAACAGGAGTACAGTGACAGTAAATGACCTAAATGGCACAGTTGCAGAATAAACATACATTTTGAAGACTGATGATTTCATATCTAATTTAATATTTCAAATTATTAGGTTGGATTGCATTATTATCACATGTATCACACACTGTTTAACATTCTACTAATTTATACACACACTTCCATCCATCCATCCATTATCTATACACCGCTTAATCCTCACTCGCGGGGGGGCTGGAGTCTATCCCAGCCAACTTAGGGCGAAGGCAGGGGACACCCTGGACAGGTCGCCAGTCCATCACAGGGCTACACTTAGAGACTCACATTCACACCTACGGACAATTTAGAATCACCAATTAACCTCAACATGTTTTTGGACTGTGTGGGAGGAAGCCGGAGAACCCGGAGAGAACCCACGCTGCACGGGGAGAACATGCAAACTCCATGCAGAAAGATTCCGGTGCCCCCACCGGGACGCGAACCGGCAACCTTCTTGCTGCGAGGCAACAGTTCTACCAACTGCGCTGCAGCCCTACACGCACTTGTATGTGTAAATAACTTTACTTTAAATGGCTTAAAATGATTAAGTTTCTGTCATGACCACACCTCTTTATCTCCCAATCTGATCACTGACAAACAGAAAGCAAGTCGATGACCTGTTGTGGTTGTGTGAAGAAGAAGATCTTACGTTGAGTCGTGGAAGTGAACCAATGCAGCTTTGTAAGTGTGTATTTAAATCCAAGCCATGATCCTTCTCTAAGCCTAACCATGTAGTTTTGGTGTCCAAACTTAATCAAACACCAACTAAACACACAAGCAAACATCGAATGTGAAAACAGCAGGTGAAAGCAAAAGTCAGACGAACACTTAAGTCCAAAAATGAATCTCAAGTCTATGGGTGAAAGGTGTGACTTATAGCACCACCATCTCCTGCAACCTCCTAATGGAGACTTTTGTTCCTCTTTGTGTGGCGTGTGAGTGTGTGAACGGGGTGATAACAACCTATTAGAAGGTGGAGAAGGCCCCTACTGGTTCACATGTATAGAAATGATCTGTGGTGATAACAGCGATTTAATGGACTGACAGCATCTAAAACAGTTGGATCTGTATGTCAAATAGAAGTAGAAGGTTGCCTACGAGGGTTTCTGAAAGAGAGGCTGTCCAGCAGAAGGGCTTGGCTTTAGGAAGTCAGGTAAAATATGACAAAATCCACACAGGGAGGAGGTTGGGGTTGATGAAAGGGTCAAACACAACACCTTCACACAGGAGATCATGTTGCTTTTTCCCTACTATATTAACTTGACATTTAGTTTGGTAAACTTCAAATAATTTCCTTAATTCAAGAATTTAAATAAGTTCGCTTAAGTTTTCAGTATAAATTATTAAATTCCTTTTTTTGAAGAAAACCAGTTTCCTCAAGTTCGATTCAACTCATCCAGGCTGACAGTGGAGGGACAAAATGTGTGCAGTGTTGTTTAATGTCCAATATGTAGTCTTCTTAATTTGGCACATTATATTTTCAAGAGCTACTTGATCTAAAAAAAACTAGTTTTGGCCCCAGTCCCAGTCTGAATCCTTTAATGTTGGATATCTGCTGATACAAGTGGGAAGCTTGGGACATCTCTGCTAACCACTGGAGGCTCTGATTCAAAAATTATTCAGCTGATATGTTTAAATTATTCATATGGTATAAATGAAAGTTAAACGGAGAATGCAACTCCTGAAATTATTCTTTTTTCACAGAAGACATTTTTGGCTTATCATAGCAGGAAAAGCACAGGTTTAATTAAGAACATAATTGAGCGGTTGTCACTCAGGTGATCTGGTTTCAGGGTCCAGGCTGGGACAGAACCACCGACAATGACATTTATTTTATCTCTGTTTCTACTGCTATGACAAGTCAAAATGTTTGCACTGAAAAAGGTCTATTTGTGTGTTAAAATTTGCACTGGATACATCCACACATGCTAATCTGCACTTGTAAATGAAATGTGTGTGTGTCGACTGTCACCCAACAGAGCTGTTTTGTAACAGCAGCAAGCTAATGTGGAGAAAACACTATAAAAAAAACAACAACTGCTTTTCATCTATTCCAGCTAAATTGGCCTCTATAAGACAACTACAAGGCTATTAATTACGTATGATGTTCAGAGTCCGTGCGCGTGACAAACAAGAACAGCACATTCAGTGGAAAAAGGACAATAAAGTGCAGAATATTTAGTTTTGCTCAATTGAGGACAAACAGCAGCGTTCTTTTATTAGCAGCAGGATTTATTGTATAATCTGTTTCACTTTTGTTCTGTAGGCTGACTCGTAAAAGTAAAGTACTCCTGTCGGTGGTTGCGCTGCTGTGTTGGCAGATCTAACCTGTTCTAGTAATTGACTTGTGTTATTTTTAATGGGGCCATATGTTGTTCCTGCTGACTGTGGCACACTCCAACACATCAAACACAAACTGCGCTGCTGCTGTTTGACACCTTGTCAAGATTTCCTCTGGATATTTTGTGTTGGTGGCTAATTCTCAGACTCAAGTTCTTCCTGCTCAACTTTTATTTCCCTCTCGTCTCTCTATCCGCCGTTCATAGAAAAAGACTCAAGAAAGAGAGGTTAGGCTTCTGAATTTTGATCTTCCACGATGGGAAGAGAAATAAATGTACAGCTCAGTGAGGCGTAGCTGACACCTGACATACTTCTGAAACACAGTTCTTATAGCAGGAGGCTTCTCATACTGGATGGTAATAGATTGTAATACTGTCCATGTTACTATATGTTGTGTATATATGTGTGTCTATATGAAATCTGCACCACAGTTGGCTTGAAGCATGAACAAATCAATGAAATGCATAAAGCCCCACGACCACATGCACCTGCATCGCTGTGAGCTTAAGAATGAGAATAACCCTACGTTGCTAGTGTGTTCCAGTGTGAACGGTTTGATCAGCTGAAAATGAGCCAGCTGGCAAACACTGGCACAGAAATGTTGATCAATGAGTGTTGTCATCCTAAATAAGTAGAGAGAAGTCACGCTCATCATTTGATTGATTGATTTTTTTTTTTGTCAGAGGGCTACAGGAGTGGAGACACTGTGTGTTTGCACTTTTGCTGACAGCCCACAACGTGTTATCTGTCAGACGACTGTTATAGAGGAGCGCTGCTGTAGGAATTTAGCTGTTTGGTGGGATTTTGGCAAAAAAACTAAACGAAAAACAGAAAAAAATGGCGGTTCTACATATTATAGATATTTTACTACTACAGTTCAACCAACAACCCCCGACGTTTTTGTCTCATCAGCAGAATCTGGTGCAGATGTTTAATTTTGGCTTTAAAGGGTGTGAATTTGATAAAATATCACAGTTTTGAGCTCATATTTGGTTAATTTGTGTGACTAAACGTCATATCATACATAATTAGTTCAAGGCCCATCAGGCAGATGAAAATCTTCCAAATCTGAACATCCTTCTGTTTTTACAGTTTCTTAAAGAGATGTTCTACAAAGAGGGCTCAGAGCCTAATATCAGTCTATAATGACAGGAACAAGTCTTGAGTCGTGAAACTCCAAATGTCGCCCACTCTGACCCACTGTATGTACTGTATATCACATACCTGTATGTATTTTAATCCCAGCAATGTTGCTCTTTGTTTCATTCCACTATCATCCACTTACCTCATGTACATAAAGTGTCAGCAACCCTGTATTTATTGTTAATAGCTGCATTTATTTCTATTGCAGTAAACTTTTGGTCCACTTCCCAGCTTGTAGTAAACATTTATTTTTCTTCATTTAACCTGTGTCCTCCTTTTTTTTTTTCTCTCTCTCGGTGAAAGTGCTTTAAGAGAAAAGAAAAACCACAGTCCTTGTATGTGTACACACAGTTGGCCAATAAAGCAGATTCCTATTTTGATTCCAAGGATGTTCTTTCACGTCAACAGATGGGTTTTCGCCCATATGGATCACATCTTTAGTATTTTGTGACATGCGTTTCAATCAATTCTATAAATGAATAATAGAGCTCCTTTTTAAAATATAAAGCTGTGCTTTTGTTGTAAGGCAAAGAAGAAAGAAAAGAAATCATGTTTTTTCTTTGTTTTTATTTTAATTTGAAATCCGGTCTAAGAGTTACAGGCTGTGTTTCATGACGCCCACTATGAGTGTGTACTTGAATGTGTTGGATTGAAGAGCACATTGTGTAGCGTTGCAGCAAAACGTCTGTCAGGTTCAACTTATGAGTGAGATTGCTGTGTTTTTTTTAACACAGCGCTAAGCTTGGCCTCAACGTAGCCTTAGAAGATGGTGTAATAAGAAGGTTATTGGTAAGTTCCTGTAGTAGAAAAGGCCCCAAATATTTTCTGCAGAAAAATCAAATGTAAAATAATTTTGCCACAGGCATCACAAGCTTCTCCACACTCTGCCAAGAATGGAAAGTTAACCAGAAGCTTTTGACAAATCCTTTTCTTCGCAAATCTGGAAGTGAAAACATTTATTCATCGTTTGTTTTGAAAGCAAACTTGTGAATCTCGGAGCCTCACGTCTGTGATGTGATGACAGCAGTTTGTCTTTCTACTAACTTCCGTTTCCAGTCGCGACCTGCTTTGTGTGCGCACATAATTGTGTGTGTGTGTGTGTGTGCGTTTGCGTGCGAGCTGGTGCACGCACCATCACCGCCGTCTCCTGTGACCCTGTCTGCTATCTGCTGACAGCTTCCTTGTTGTTCTGTTTATTTCACGTCGCCGTGTATTTGTTCCATATGCATATGCATGAGCAAACACACGCACACACTAATGCAGTTTTTTTGCAACTCCCCAGCACAAGCGATGACACATTCCCCTTTGAGTGCTATGGCTGCCGATTGGAAACTCAGACACACTCTCAGAAGTGAGCGTTCAAAGTCATTTCTGTTTGTAAACGCTGAAGGCGAATTGGCCACGGCTGCTTCTGAGGCGCTGCGTGTCAAAGCTGTTGGAGGGCTGCAGAATAAGAAAGCAGTTTAATCGAAAGTCTAATCTCCATTCTTATTACCTCCTACTTCTCTTTCTAACTGTGTGTGTGTGTGTGTGTGTGTGTGTGTGTGTGACAGCTCCTGTCACACACTTACCCTCATTGCACTTCCTTTCTACCCACATAAATTCTTCATATGTATGTGCGATGTATGCTTCGTATGCTTATTCCTTTTAATGCAGCTTTCATGTTGGAGCCATTTTAATATTTCTGACTAAAATCTTTTAATGTAGTTTAGTTTTGCGCCATCTACGCTTTACAGTCCGTCTTTAATATAGTTGTGCCGTAATTATTCTACGGCATTCTCCTCTTGTTATTAGTTTCTATAATCTTTAGTGGAGGAGCAGCATCAAAAGCTGTCGGCATTAAATGAGGAGAGTTTGGATTTCTGACAAAATGTGTTTAGAAGTTTGATGTAAGACAGAATTTTATTCACGTGGGAGTCGGGGCTGTGTGATCAAAGATGTGAAAAAATGCACAATGATCGTCTGAGCTTTAGTGTTTTTGTATTGATATATTGTAAGTGTATTGGGACATATCTGTATTTCTATATCGCTAATCTGAACATGAAATCAGAGAGTAAGAATGATACCAGACATCGCCCAACATTATGTATGTCACCTAAATATATCAACATACTGCGGATTAGTTTTTAGAAAACATTGTGACTCAATAAAGTTTGACTTTAGGACATAATTACAGCACAATATAGCTGCATTATTATTATTATTATTATTATAGCCTTGCTTTAAAGACTGTGTTGCTTCAATATTTCAGCTATATGCCACTTTTACACTAATGACACAAACTCTGACATGTACTTATGATGTATATTTACACTGTCTGTACTGACAGTTGTTGTTTCCTTTTTTTTTTTTACCTTTAATCCTTCCTCTGAACGTCAAGGTTTTTCACCCAAAGCAGGAGAAGCTCTCCTTAGATTCTTTCTAGGTTTACCCACAATCGGTTCTGCCATACTTCTAGTCGCCGTCTCTCTCCTGTCTTCAGCTCTGGCAGACCAGTCCATCCCTACCGGTGCACAGGTGTGGGATTGTTGCCACATTCTGTGAGGCTAAATGAACATTGTGTGGATTCTTTTGGCAAAGGCATAAATGTAACTGGACTTTCTTATGAACGTCCTTCACTCGAGCACAACTTCTTCTACTGTGTAATTTAAAATTATGGTGATTACAAGAATTCAACACACTACAGCATAAAAAAATAAACATGAACTAATAGATTAAAAAAACACAAGCAAGACATCTTTACAAATTTGAGAACAAATGCACTGCAAATTACACACAACAAGAAATATGCAAATGTGCTGCAAAAACCATACATGACAACTGAAATGTTTACAGGGGACACAAAAAAAACCAAATGTGTTCCTGTCAGGTTCATTACTGTGTGAGAAACATTTCTGTTCTTTGGGCGATTTGCATGTTTGTTTATGTAGTTTTGTGTATTTGGTTGTGTGGTGTGTATTTGCTATGCATGTGTTGCCAAAACTCTTTCCTTAGTTTCCTTATATTGTATTTTGTATATTCAAATGTTGTTTTTGTAAGCTGGAACTCTCTCGGCCATCAAATGAAATCACAGGAATATCAGAATGTGATTCTGGCAGCCCCCTGGTAAATCATATAAAACATCTGATGTATTACAGAGGCTTTCAAGCCACAACTGTGACACAAAAACACACCTTCAAATAACTGTGTATGATTGGGTTATATCCATCCTGGAAAAAAAACAACAAAAAAATGTCAGAATTCTGCGAAAACATCTCGCTTGAAGTCCTCTTTGATTTTCTTTGGCTTTATCAAAGGGACTTAAAGTCCGGAGAGAAGTTGCACCAGACAGCTGCTGCTCTGAGTATAAACCAGGAGGAAGGACTAAAGGACAACTACGTTGATTTTTGTTGCTGCTGCAGTGACGTCCATTTGGGTGTATTCTGCAAATTCTGCGTTGAGAATCCTTTGCTTTAAACCAGAACAATACTAACCTGCTAACAATCTGTGGATGCAGATTTGGGAGCTGACTCAAGGGCTGGAGTATTTGCATGTAAATAACAGCTACACCCCTGGATCTCAGAGCACAATGAGTTTGAACAAGACTGTCAACGGGGCGCCGGGAGCTGTCAACACCAGCAGGAATGTAGCACTCGATTCTGGTAGTGGAGAAACCAGGACTCGGGGTGTCGGCCTCAGTGGGGGGAGCAAGAACTAATGGAAAAATGGGACTTTATGAAACTGGAAACCATCAAGCAAAGCATATTCACATACAGTTTATGAATAATGAAGGAGGTAAGATTTCAGTAAGGGAATCCGTACAGATAACAAAATGAGAATGTTGATAACATATACCGTCTGACACAAGGTTTTTGTTTGAACATATACTCCTGTACAACACATTCCATGCAAAACCATCAGTACACGCCCTGCAACACAGCGTGCCTCCAGTCAAGGTGATAAACTGAGCAGGTGTCTAATATGTAACGTGGCAACAAACACCGCTGTGTGCACCAAAACACTTCTTTAACCTCAACTCAGTGATCGATCACCCACGCAGCAGTGTACACCTGCACACACACCCGCCTGTAAGTATCAAACGTGTCTGATATGATCAAGGCAGCTCAGATCAGTTTGTGGCTCTGCGCTTTTTTTTTTTTTTTTTTTCTGATTGAATCTGAAAACTTTCTACCAGCAGATGGATGAGCATTGGTGCCAACTGAGCTTCAGATCACAGATTCCCCAGCGTCCCAATATGTTTACATCACCCCCCAGTTATCCTCCAGTGTGTCCCAGGCTTAAGTTATAAAACCACCTAATGGGAATCAGATGGGATGCAGGCTAACTTCAAAATTCTGCGAATGTTTTTTGAAAGGATTTCTCTGCTGTTTCTCTGTTGATATGAGCTGTAAGTACACAGTCTGACCCTGCAGTTTCACAGATATCGAAGTTTAGCAGCTTAAAATTGTGAGAAATGCTGCAGGGGAGTACGAAGGCGTAAAATGGAAAGTAGGAAGTGTCAGTGTCAGCAGTGGGCTCATATTTACATGCATACACTCATACAGTACAAACAGCCCGAAGGCGGATTTTTCCTTCTATTTATGCTTTCCTACCGAGGACAAATATAGCATTATCTAATAGCTGGGACCAGTAGAAGACTTTGGTGGTACTGGTTGTACTGAGGAACTCTTATTACGTAGTGAAGTGGGAGCAGTTATTGTGAATCCCATTTTCTATCCAGACAAAATAAGTGGACAGTGGCAGTTGAGTAATGAGCACAAAGACTAGGCGTGAATGTGATTCTTTAAAAAAAGTACTTCAGCACTGGACTTTTCTGGGTGACAAATAAAAAAGTTGAATGGTCAAAACTGGAGAAGCAGAGGCCCAGATATGGACTTGACATCTTTTCACCCCTTCCAGTTCGTACCACAAGTTTTCTGTTGAAAATGTGTCCATTCTCAAGGTCAGAAGCAAACTGATATTCTGGACGTTCTATCAAAGTCCAGAACAGCTGGACACAGTCAAGGACCGTCAGACCCACTGAAATGGACCCAGTATGACTGGCTGGCAGCTGCTGGCCTAAATACTAATCAGCATCAGTGTGTGAGCAATAGCACACATTTACACTGATGTTACCTTTACTTGTCTGAAAGCTTCTTTGGCTTAAACCTCAAACCTTTTGAGATATTCTGCAACCAGCAAACACTTTTCTATGTTAACAAGTTTAAAGCTGAGCTCGTGTTGTAAATACATCATATTGTGCTATCTTTCAGTAAATTAAGTCTTCAAAATGTATTGAAAAAATGTATTCCAAATTTCCCCTTGATTGCGCTCCATGCCCTCTTCAGGAAGAAGACTCTCTCTGCACATGCTCTGTTTAATGATTTACAGTGTAAAGCAAAATATTTCACTGGACACCAGCTGACATGAACGACTGTGAGAGTAAGACATGATGTGGCTTCTAACTTTTTCTCGGAATAATCACTTCACATAGTAATATTACAGAATCACACCAGTGTTGCAGTTTTTTAATGCATGTGTAGTGAATTTTTTGTTTCAGCACACTAACACAACCCTTGGTTTCTGTAGACAACAACCAAGATGGCGCGCAAAACCTCCATGGCGAGGTGAAGTAGATAGAGGCTCGAGGCTAACAGCTCAATATCTAGGCTGCAGAAGTGTTCCTTCATGGTACCAAGGTGGCACCATAGGTTGTCAATAAAATCTGCAAACCATGCAGCATTTTCCTTGCTACTCTTGGATTTATTCTTACCCCCCTGGACCTTGTGAAAGTTATCAAAGTCCCCTTGATTTCTCTTCCAGGACTGTTAGCTCATCCATGTTCTCGTCCAGCCACCACACATTGTCTATGATCATAGAAACAACACATCCCATCAGTTCTGTCCTCATCTGTATCCTCTATGCCCTCCTCTGGTTTATCCGTCAGTATGTCTGTTGTTGTTGTTGTTGTTCTGGTCGCCATGCAACATCAGCGTCATTGGGAAAAAAAGTAATAACATGGTGAAAAAAAAAACATCCCAAGTCTCCCAACCAGCATTTCCACAAATGACACAGCTCTGAGAAGAGTCAGCAGCAATAATCCAAACAAGTGTGATGGAAAAGAAAGTTTAAAGAAGTTGCAAAAAAAAAAAATATTGTGCTCACACCATAACTGAACCTAATGGAACCTCATAGCCTAAACTTATGCTATTGTGAAATTATTCAGGACACTTGTGCTGAGAAACGCTGCAAGAAAAGTTTGAAATACTTGTGGAACCAAACAGATTGTGTATGAATATGAAACAGGATTTATCTGTGAAGCAGAGCAGAGCTCAGTAAACGTTTCCTGTTGAAGTAATGACACACACAGAGACGCGCTCTGCTCTGGATGTGTCTGTGTTGATGCTGTCCAATTATAGGCCAGGATCAATGGCCTTGTCATGCTGCTGCAAAAGGTCGCTTATGTGAGTACACACACGCGCACACACACACACACACACACACACACACACACACACACACAAGCATTACCATCATCTCTGGCAGTGCGAGGTCAGGACCATCCATCAGGGTTCGTGTAGAGTTTTGTTTGGGCTTCTCACCTCTTGCCAGCTTGCCTTTTTAAATTCAGCCCCTAGAAGCGAGCGGCGTTTGCTTACTCCTAAAGAGAGAGGGAGTGACACTGAGACACACATAGACAGAAAAAAACAGGAAAAAAAAAAAAAAGACACACTAAAGAAGCAGAAGCCAGAGAAAAGAGGTAAATAAATCAAGTCAAGGTTGTGGCCTTCCTATGTGAAAATGACGCCCGTCTGCAGCGTGAGGGGCAGAGGTGGAAAGTTTTAATGCATGAGAGTTGTTCGTCATTACTGCCAGACACACTCCTACAGTGTCAGCGTTGTGTGTGTGTGTGTGTGTGTGTGTGTGTGTGTGTGTTTGGGATCGACGGAGGAGGTGAAAGGAGGTGGAGAGTGATGCTTTAAAATGCCTCTCCAGCTGTGCGCTGGGCAAAATGGAGCTCGCTGTCATTTGCATTTGTAGCTCAAGGACAAGAGTAACATTAACCGTGCATAAGAGATCACTCTAATGGAAAACGCACATTTTTGTGTTGCTACACAAATGAGGACCTTCCACTGGCTGCACTCAGCTCCTGACATTTGAATTCAGTTTTTTTTTTTTTTTTTGAAACCTGAAAACGAATAAAAGTATTAGCTCTAAAATAAACTCAGAAAAAGATGACTGTCTAAACAATAGCTAATTTAATGACATTGTCGTTTGATTCTCACACACACACACACACACCAGAACATAGACACTTGAGTGATGCATAGTGAGCATCCCCAGTGTTGGCTTTGTCTCTTAATGGTGTGTTAACTGTTGCTGTTATCATTCTGTCTTCAATATTCAACTCTGTTCTATAATATTCACTTTCCTATAAAATAGTTTGTTGTCGTTATTTTTTCTAGGTAAGCGTAGCATCGCCATCATTACCAGCATCATTACAGAAAAACGACACATTAGTTGATTTGTCAGCTCATTTATTAGGTTATTATAGGTGTACTATGTATGTATCTACAGATACTGCAAGTGTCAAGAATTTTCCAATGCTAATAAAAACTGAGCTAATCAAGAAACAGTTAAGAAATATTATGATACTAAGATGAGTTGATTCTTTAAACTTGGCGCAATAGTCCTATATCATACGATCACAAATAATGAATCATTCTGTTAAATGTTCTAAAACATCTGTTACGGACAAGCAAAGCATGCTTAAAGGTTTTACAGTTTTGTTCAGCCACCTTAAAGCACTTGGAAATGCTGAGAAGTCAATGACAACTTAACACATGAGTCCGGACGTGTTGACTTTTTCAGGTATTTCCTGACCTTAACCAAGCACGGTCAGGTTTAGGCTCCTGGTAAAGGTTAGGACATAGTAGTTTTGTTTGTTAGTCAAATTTTAACACTAAAGGTCGACTAATATGGTTTTTCACAGCTACCCATACAGATTATTAGTGATCAAGGAGACCGACACATGGTACATATAAAATTTTGTTAAAATGCATTTGTTTATTTATGTTTTAGATACGTTTTGTTTATCCTATAGTGTTAATACGCTATTCAGTAACCAATCAAAAAGTGTTGTGGGTGGAACATTGCTTGACAACAACAGACTACAAACTAACAAAGACTTCTGCATCAGACCAATGTAGCACATTTTAAAATGAAGTAATTTACTTACATTTATTATCAAAAGAGGCACCAGTAAACCTAAAAACACTTAACATTGGATTCAGTCTGTCGACCCCGAACAAAGACGCTCAAAAGAGAAATGTCACATTAAAACACCTTTTCTTCCAAACCATTTTTTTTTGACACAAGTACATTATAAAAGTAATTTGTGCAGGATAAGGTTGCAGTATCCCATCCATCTGGTACAAACACACGCAGTCACTCCAACTCGTTCTCATTTCCGAGGTGTCTAAAACTGCTGTTGTGTCAAAGCCGCTGGAGGCTCAGAGATATGCAAGGTGTCCTTTGGCACCCCTGTCAATTATGCTGCCAACAGTCATTCAGGAGTTTTTCCAGTTTAAAGGAGTGACATAAGAAGACTGGAGGGGTGGTGGAGGTCACAGAACTTCCACCTAAGAGACGGAGGTTTGTGTGTTACACCATCATTATTTCATTTTCACTATTCTTTTACTTTTGTGTTCACTCATTGTTTGGTTTGTCTTTGGAAGAAGACCATATTCTGGGTTAAAATAAACATTTTCACACCATTAAGCACATGTTACAAGGCAAACTTCTTGTTGCCTGAAATGGAGCGACAGTGATGACACCAGATAAGGAAATACAATCTAATAGCTTCTATCTATGGTAAGTTCTTTTTTTTTCTCCATTATTAAAATAGCTACAGCAGAGAAACAGAAAATCTGGGCAAAGAGAAAAGGGAATGACGTGCAGTAACGGTCCAGGCCACCCAGGAATTGAACAGTCACTCACTGCTTGAAGGCATTTTGCGCCCATGTGGTAAACGCCCTAACCTCGGCGATTGGGTCGCCCATCATGTCGTCTATTTCTGATGTTCTGGGAGTTTTATAGGACCATCAGACTATCCCGTGTGTGGAAAAATGATACTAAAGTGTACCCAGTGTGTTCAAATGTGACCCCAAAGGGTTCTGATAAATCGACCATATGTGACAAGTTGGGCTCGTCATTCCTCATAAAAGTGATCCACCAAAATATGGAGCAACCAATCATTTTAAGATGGAGGTCACCTAGAAAATCATTAGTAGTAAAAGAGGAAAACACTTACTGGTATTCTCCTTTCTATCATATCATGAAGACGTTATTTATCTCACACATTTCATACTAAAAGTGTCACTTTGTGCTTTACTGAAATGTGAACAAAAGGTCATGGTATACAGTATAAAGGAGACAAACATTAGGCTCTTTTATTCAGCGTTTAGCAAATTGTCTTTCTTAGTCGAAAATTCAGGATCAGAGCTAAGAGTAGGAAGAGGAGATCAGAAGAGATTAAGAGGAACAGAAAGAGAGCTGGAGAGAGAGAACATTAAGAGGTCAGATATTGTATAATTAATCAGAGCTTTGCGAGGAAGCAAGTGCTGTGTACGAGTCTCAGAGATAATAAAACATTCATACGCACACTCACATACATCCACTTTCTAATAGATAAAGAGCACAGAGCTTAAATCCAGCGTCGTTCCTGTCTCTATTTCAGCCTCAAGGTTTACTTTGCACCACGGACACTTTAACAGCAATTTGAACATTCCAGTGATTAATAACAGCGACCAGGGAGTGGAGTGTGTGCTCAGTTTCTCTTCGTGAATGTGTGTGGTATGAAAAGAGAAGGGCTTAGTCAAGGCTTTTGCTCATGAGAAATGGCAATGTCTTGTTTTTCTGGCTTTGCTGACTTACATTTATAACACTACAAAAACTGATAAATGCAGAGCATGAAACTGTTTCTGCAAACAGAAGGTTTTTTTCTAGGAGGCGTCTCATCATTTTGAAGCCTTTAATATGTCAGTGAAGACTTGTGTTTTAATTTCTTGGTCTAATAATTTAATGTTTTATATTGCTGTACTGCCTTGTAGCGGAATTTTCTTTTAAACCTACACTGAAGTGCTGTCTGTTCGCTCTCAGGATTCATGTACATTCAATAAAGAGTTAAAGAGGTGAAATAAGCACTTATGTCATGTGATGGCATGTAAAAGATTCACATATTTTCAAGTTGGAAACTTTCACATCATTAAACAACTCGAGAAGTGATTGACACTTACTACTGGAGGTTCTAGCTGTAAAAATATGAACAAAGCAAACTATAGACATGTAAATTGGGGGCAAAACCACAGTTACTAAACAGAAGTATGATTTGAGCAACATAGAATAGAATAGAATAGAATAGAATAGAATAGAATAGAATAGAATAGAATAGAATAGAATAGAATAGAATTTTATTGATCCCCTTGGTGGAAACCTCAGGGAAATACATCAGTATAGCACCATATCTATTAAGTTTCACCACATTAAATGTAAATCAAGCATCCAGCATGACAGATAATTGCATCTGTGTCCCTCCCTTTGAACCAATGGGCCCATGCCTTATTTATGGGCCCATCTTTAAGATTTAAAGTGTACTCATTCCAATTATGGAGCCTTGAAAGAGTCCCGTATTTGTTATTTGTCGTCACTACCTCCCCGAGCCCGCAGTGGGTAATTTTTGCACCTGCTGCCTTCCTTGGATGTGGTAGCCATGTCTCAGGCTCCATGTCGGGAATCGAACCCTGATTCCCCGTCACCACGGTAGGCCCGGAAAGTACCACCGAAAGTTGATAGAGCAGGGATTCGAATGAGACGTCGCTGCTGCGGAGGGGCCAGTGATCGGCTCCCAGAGTCACCAAAGCGTGCAGACGGACTAAGAGTGACCTCCCAAAAGCTAAAAAGCAAAAGGGCAGTACAGCAGTCAAACAGTGCCCTTAGATTTGCGTACCGTTCAGGATGTCAAAAGAAGGTCATGGTGCGGCTGATGCGTTTGTTTGTATTGGTCTTAGATGCTGCTGGTTAGCCGACATTTAGTGACTCTAAAAGGTTGCTCAGAGAACTTTTAAGGTCATTTACAAGTGGAAGACTAGTAATTACAGAAACTCTCAGATGACTTACGGCAGCTTTAGCCTGGTCCCTGCCAGGATAATAAGTTCACACGGCTTATATAATTGCAGTATTTGTGCCACATATTTCAGTGCCATAAGTGTAGCCAAACAAACCTGGCTTTTTTTTTTTTTAATGGAGAAGTTCATACTGTGAAGTAAAGAGTAAAAATAAGCTGGTTAAAATGGATGGTGCAACACAGCTAAGCAGCTATGATGGTTTCTTCCATTTTGGAGTTTCTGGTTCTCTGTTCCATCAAAGGTCAGCACTGTCAAGACAGTTTGCTGTTCCAAAGTGCAATTACATGTGTCAAAATTGAACAAAGTTTGACTTGACGCAAAAAATCGAACATATCCTCCCACAAAATTTGAAATGCTGTGGGGCCTTAAAGATCTCTATGGAAGCGTACTTATGTGTGGTGATGTAGTACTGTCACATAATGGAGGTTGTAGAAAAAGTGAGCTTTACTTTATAAAGTAAGATCACAATATAAAAAAAAAAAAAACGACAGGCAAACAAACACAGGGAGCAAACGGAGTCGAGCAAACAGGCACAGGTCCAAAAACAAAGCAGAGAAACAAAATGCTGGATAGCCAAGACACGAGGCAACATACAGTTTAGACTTGGCACAGGAGAATCTGAGTTTCTGCCACGACTCAGACATATCTGAGGACATTGCATAACATCAACCTCTACGAACAGCATTCCTTGCTTCTCCTTGGTACAAAACAGCGATAGGAAATTTTACTAAGAAACATAGAAATAAGCCTAACTTATATGGGGAGCACATTCTTTGTTCAGATGGAACCAACATTCATTTGTCCAGTTCAGATGGCATCCAGCATATTTGTCATGAACCTGGCCAGAACCACCACCACCACAGTGGAGGCATGTCCCGACAGTGAAGCACAGAGGTGGGAGTGTGATGGTATGAGTGTATAAGGTGTTTGGGATGGGACATTTATAGAAGACATCATTAATGCCTGTGGATGTTCAGAACAGCGCTGCTAGGATCCTACTCAACCAGAAAAAAAGAAGATATCCCCCCAATACACCGCACGCTCCACTGGCTTCCCATCACTGCCAGAATAAATTATAAAGTCGCTCTCATCACTCACCAATGCATTTATGGAAACGCCCCACCATGCCTCAAAGAAGGAACACACGCTCTGCAAATCAAGACCTCCTCCACCCTCCCAGAACCAACCTCTGTACTCCCTACCCAGCTACCTCAGGACCACGGTCAGTGACTGCTTTTAAAAAAACTGTTGAAGACCTTCCTTTATATAGAGGCTTTTATTTCAACTTAAGAACTCCTTTTCTTAAAATTAGGATTTTAAGTGTGTGTATTGTTTGCATTCTTGTAGCACTTTGAGATTTATTTTAAATGAAAAATGCTTTATAAATAAAATGTATTATTATTATTATTATTATTATTATTATTACATACAAAATACTGACTGACAAGATGACTCCCAGTCTGCACAAGCTTGGCAGTAGAGAAATGCTGCAGTGTAATAGCCATCCACAGCACACTGAAAACATCACACAAGAATTTCTCAAGAAGAAAAATGTGAAAACTATGACCTGGACAAGTATATGTCCTGAGTTAATAAAACAAAATTCCTGCAGAAATTTGTGCAACACTGGTATCCTCCATGCTGACGAGGATTGAGTTAGTCATCAAAACTAAAGGTGGACATATGAAATATTGAAAAAAAAAAATGTAATGAAAACTGACTTTTGTTACATTTAGTTCTTACAGTGAAGCACATATTTTAATGAAATAAATCTAAACCGTCAGTTTTTAATTTAAAATAAACGTAAATACCATAGACTGTATAAAAGATGGACGTAGCAACCGGCCCTGAAAATTGAAGCCAACCTGGAAGTGTCAAAACCTGCAGCATCACTATGTCCGCTAGTCCTGGCTCCAAAAAGCCCTGGCTCCTATAGACTTGAATTGGAAAAGAAGTGATCACAGATCACGAAATACCGCATTCCTACAGCTCAGGATTTTTTTAAAATTAGTTTTCATAGTCAAATCCAGAGATCAGGTGGCCAATCTGAAAATAGATCAATATTGAATTTGTAAAAAATCTTAAACATTCGGCCATACAGATGAAGCGAGCAGAAGGCGGTAAATGTGGGCGGGCAGAGAGGGCCCGCCTCTCAATCTGACCAATCGCTGCTCCTACGGCTCCGCCCCCCACCGACGATTTTTGCGTCACTGGCTCCAAAAATCCAAGATGTCAACCAGGAAGTAGCAAAACCCGGCTTCATTTTCTCAGTGCAGAAACCAACGGGTGACGTCACGGTAGCTACGTCCATCTTTTATACAGTAAATACCTACTTTTTAACTTAGAGGTGATTCAATTACTTACGATTTTTTAATTGTTGGACATTTAAGTTCTGGTGTGCTCTCTTCTGTTACATACAGTGAGTCATTTCTATGTAAAACAGGAATCAACTGCAAAGGTGTCACAGTGAAACAGGTGAGGTTGGTGTTGTAGCCAGAAGACTGGAAATAGAGCTCAGCAAACCCAGATGAATTGACCAAATTAAAGAAAAAACAACCATAACCATACTGTGCACGTAAACACAAAGAAACAGTGTCCCCACACACTATGGCTGATCAAAGAAACAATAAGCAGTGAGCTCTTGAGGTAAAAGAAATAATAAAACAGATGCTAACCTGACCAGCTCAGCGACTTTCACCAAACAAGCTCATCATGGTCTCTGCTTCGTCAGTTTAGTTTGTGTGTGAAATCCCTACTGTAGACAGCATTTCTCACTAACCATAAAGGCCCTCTTTGCCTGTGTTGTACTTCATTTTATGCCTTTTGGGTTGAAGGCAGGTAAATTATATGAAACAGATTAGCTGAGAGAAAAAGATGGAGTTTGCTGACTGCATTGTTTATAAATCACATACATCACTTAGAACTGATAATAGCAAAAGTTTGTCCTATTCCGCCTGGGTCCGTGTTAGAAGATAGCAAATACAGGTAAAATGTCAGACGTTTGCGATATTCTTCCACCTGCAGACTGTCATTTCACAAAAGATAGAGAACAACCCAGTAAAAAGGCTTAAGGCTCACACTGGTTGCGAATGTCCTTTAATGGTCGATCCATTTTCTTCGTAACTGTTTAAATTGATGATTTCAGAAAGTGCAAACTGCAGAAAAGGTGTGAATATGTTTGTGTGTGTAAATGTGTGTGTGTGTGTGTGTGTGTGTGTGTATGTTCCAGCCGGCCTGACAGCAGCATTTTTTTTGCCAGAAGCGAAAATCTGTAATGTTTTTACACCACGCCATCTGAGCTGTTTGCCTCTGCAGACACCATTAGTTTATGATACACAGGTTCTTAATGGGCCGCCCAGGTGGGCTGTTTATATCCCCAATACTGTAACACAACAGCTGTTTGGTTTGACTGGATTATAACTTTTTAATTATGCTAATAAATATTCAGTGCAACAAATAAAATGCAAAATAATTGCCTTTCATGTCGTGTGTGAATCGATACGGCATTTATTCATCGCTGAGACGTGTCAAATACGGTGGCACTTTGCTTACTCGAGTAATTTACATTTTACTCTTTGTCATGTTTGTGAACGATTAGAGTCAGGAAATCCAAATATGGTCGCAGACAGCTATTTTGCTGTGTTGTCGTGTTTTTCTTTTCTTTTTTTTCCATCTTTTTTTCTTTTCTTGTGTCATTTCTCTGTGGAGGGAATTTGGGACTTGTTCTTGCTGTTGCTGAATTCAAAGAAACATGACATAGCCAAGGTGAGGATGAGGTTAGATGAGTAAGTGGCTGACTGCGGTAGGCTGAATTACCAGTCAGGAAGTCTTTAACTATTCACCTCTGACAAAACAATGCAGTTGGAAACAGTGGCTTTGTTCGGTTGCACATCTGGGTTTTGAGCTGACGTCATGATTGCAGAAAACATTATCAGGTAATGTTTACTTGGTTTATTATGCTGGTTCCGCCATTAGCATGCTAACATTTAACATGCACGAAACTAGGACTGGGTGGTAGACCGAAAAAATATATCATGCTAAAGCTTTCACTTCTGTCAAAATCGATGAATACTAACAGTTTTTGGTGACTTATTTTCAATAAAGACCAGGAGAAAAAGGTTGATTTGAATTAACCACTTTTGGTGATTTTTCAAGGTACAGGTAGTAAATTTAATGTTAACACAACAATTTAAAAAAAACACACAACCTACTTGGGGTCTGTTCATGTAACCACAGTTTGGTTATTAGCTTTCATACGGTTCACAGCTGATGCATTTAGGTGAACTATCACACATTCTGTTGAACAGTTCTTCCTATTGCCATTGATAGTGTGTCTGTCACTATTTTGTGTGTATCTGGACATCAAACAAAGCACTGGACAAGTGAAAAGTTTGATTTAAGGCTTATTGAATTTCTCTATTTTGAGCATACTCCTGCCTGTGAAATTGAGCTTAAGATCTACGAGTAAGGATTTGTATAGTACTCTTTTGTGTATCTTAACTCTTGTACTTTATGTGGTTGTGGAATAAGAAACAAAAAGATGTATGACATCCATACATTGTTGTCATCTCTGGGGAGAGGACAAGAGTTGAGGATGTACAAACTGAAAAAAATCATAAGCGAGGATGATGTCACTGCTAAAGTAAAAAGGTAGAGAATCACCATAGTTGTTACAATTCATCCAGAAGAGGACATGAATGTGTAGCAAATATCACATCCAGATAGAGATGTTACACCTAAAACCACAAAAGTCAAGGTCATGGTGGTAGTAAAGGAAAGCCAGATGATCACCACATTGCTCTGGAAACTCTGAAGGCTTGGTGCCACTCCTTTCAGTAGATGTTGAGATATTTCACCGTATACTTGAAAACCTAATATGATAACTACAGTCAGAAGGCATCATCCTCTGAGGACCGTCTAGCTGTGTAATCAGCCTGGACCAAAGCAATGGACTGACAGACCAACAAATATTTCTGCGCCTAAAAATTCAACCAGTAATAATTACTTCTAGGATAGAAGTACTTCCTACAGAAGAAATGGTCTCCCTAAAACACTTCAAAGCCTTTTTAGACCGCAAGAGTTTTGTTGAATAAATCATTTGTGAACATCGCCGTTCAGTCGACGCTGCCTATTGACACCAGAATCTTCCGTCGCACTTTACAGTCCTGTTTTGAATGAACACTGCTGGGCTCTTGCAGCCGGTCTGAGTCAGACACAGAAATAAAGATTAGAGATATTCAGCTGAGACATGATCTTAGTTTAAATATACTCTTTCAAGAGGCAATAAGCAGTTGAGATGATAGAAAGAGTGAAAGCGTAAAGGCTAAAAGGTGAAGACTGGACAATGAGAGAGCTTTGTCTTTCTCTCACACCTCCACCCGAATATTATTTTAGCCTCCCACCATCCTGCAGGCTCTCCATGCATGGCTTCCATGCTCGCCTTCCCTGTCTTTCCCCGCGAAGCCAGATTGTCTCTGAAGTTCATTTATTTGGATCCTTCTTTTTCCTCACTCTCAGTTTGACTCGGTTGTCTCTAGTCAGATACCTAACAGGCTTTCTAAGAGCCGCCTGAAAGCGAAAGTACCACTTTTATGTCCTGAGAGACAAAGAGAGAGAGAGACAGAGATGAAAAGACAGACAAAAGGAGAAAGCGATGCCTTGCAGGAGTTTCCTAACATTGCTCAGCAACAGAGTGTCAGGGTTGTCTGTAGAGGGTAGCGTCTTGCAAAGCCGAGCTGAAATGAAAATAGATATGTGTGCATTCAGGGCGCTGCAGTATGAAATATTATAAATTTGAGTTTTTTTTGTGTATTTTTGCAACTGCACAGCTATGTAATTATATATGCATTAAAGACATTTTTTTATTCTGCATTTTAATACAGGAATAAATACATTAATACGTGCACTGCATTCGAGGACGTCTGACCTTGACTGTCTTCGGCTGTTGTCTCTGTTTACCTGTTGACATCCTGTCTCCTGTATCCCATTTCTTAATTCAGGACTATTATGTGATTGATGTTTTAAAAGCCAGAGCAGCTCATTTGTTTTGCATATATTCATTTTCAGTGATGGAACATGAGGGTTTGTATTTCCTGCTTGATTTGTATGTAGGGGCCCTAATGGACTCGGCGATATGCGTGTGTGTGCGCTTGTAAATCTATATGTAGCTGATTTAGAAATGCCTCCGGTAGCTAATACAGTAGCTAATGGCTGAAATAATGATTGTTGCAAATGGAACTGCCGAATCCTGTTCTTGTGTAAGGAAAGGATGAAGACTGCTGTTGTTGCTGGCTGTAATACTACCGAACATGAGTCATTCATTACAGCTTGATGAATGTTTCATGTATGAAAAAGCCACATTTGTTACAGCTTCATTTACAGCCTACACACTGCGCTTATATTAGATAAACTCACGTCCACCTATTGAAGAAGTACATTTCTTTCTTTTGCCTCAGAGACAGACGGATCAATACTGAAAGTATTGATACCACTGATCCTGAAGCTTGCTCTGAGTAGCAACATTACTGTTAATATGGCTAATAATAAAAACATTTAGTCCAGATGATTTGTGCGAAGTATGAGGCAATATGTTCTCTACCTAAAAGCATGCAGCTTGAACAGTTTGAGGCCCTGAACATTTTCAGGAATAGGAGCACAGTAAAAATGCCACATGGTGAGCCGTTTTACTTTCTTTTATCACCAAATTGTGCACAATATCTAGAGTCAAACATGATGAAATGATGTCTTCCCACGCCAGGTTACACTGATGCCATATACTACAGCAGAAACAGTTCAGGTCAGTACAAACATGTTGTTTGATGGTTGTTGTTGAACCTGTTCTTCATTGTCTCCTTCACAGTCGCCTTCACTTTGACACGGAGCATTTAAAGGAGACTTTTTTTTTTTGCATTTGCGCAACACTTATCAGTGCAATCACAACTTTAGAGTTCAGGGATGAACTTTTTTGCCTTAGGGAGAAGTGACCACTATGGTCTCTATTCGCTAGAATCCCAACAACATATTTGGTAGTTGAGAATTCCACAAGGTTCCCGGCCAGGAAGTGAGAGAGCTACGGTAGGTTTTTATCCACCCTCTGAAAGCCTTTCCATTGATTGAAACTCTCTCTTCGTTGTTGTTTAGATATCGGCCACCATCAATCGGAAATCTCCATTTGCAGCGGTTGCAGTATTCTATTATCTCATCCACCAGAAACAGATCTGATTGACCCATGTGTGCATGAAGAGATAGATACAAGGATACTACTTCTTGGAGTGGATGCTGCCAGGAAAAGATTTAGAAAGATCACCCTGTATAATGCAGACACACATGGAGGTTTTAACAACTCCACATGTGTCTGATCTGGACGCTGAGGTCAGTATTTGAGACTGGCAGAAACCTCAAATACATACCTGACTATGAGACTACCAGGTCCTGATAAATCCAACTCCCTTCCTTTGTTCAATGCTTTTACTGGCAGCACAGCATCGAATATCTGGAAGGCCTTCATGGTTCTGTCAAAGTCTCCAAAAAGCATTCTAGAGGAGATCATTTCCATTGTGAAACACTTTATAATCCTCTTTGATGGCAACAGCAGCCAACTCAACATCGATCAGGGTTATCTTAAGTTGTTCACAACAGAGGGAAGAGGAATGGAGCAAATCCCTCCAACTAACAAGGTGCAGCATGCACCTCAAAAGGGCAGTGTACCAAAAGGAACTCTGGCTATTTCCAGCAGGCTTTGATTGGATTGTGGTCCAAGAAAGAATTGTGGTCAACTCTTCCACTGGGAAGTCAGTCTATCCTTGAACTCTTGTGGATGCATGTAACACTGCTGGGGGGCATTCCAAATGCAAAAAAGCCTCCTGAAGTACACAGCTCTGTGCCAGAGTGGAAGAGATGTGAAGGAGACGGTAAAGGGGGGCGCTGTTAAAAATAACCTTGTAGCTTAACATGCATGTCTTAAACAGACAATAGTAAAAACAAATGCTTAACGCTTGACAAATCATTCAGTTGTAATGAATTCAGAAGTAGCTTATCAGTGATGCGTTCAGCTACATAACAGTCCATTAGCTGCATTTATTAATAATTGATATTGGCATCACTGTTAGTGGTTCTAGCCCCACTATTGCTTGGTATTATGTGGCACTGCTTCCTTTACTAACTACAATCAAAATCTCTTTAAGGATCTTAAAGTAGTCCAGTGTTGTGGCCTACTTTGAGCTCACACATTAAACAGCAATATGCTGTTCTGGACACGTTCACCACTGGGAGCATGCAGACATTACTGTGCAAAACTCAATAAAACTAAAACTAAATTTGCCAGGTGTCACAGAATTGTAGAATTTTTTGTCAGTCTTGGCCTAAGAGCTGTGCTTTATGATTGAATTTGCTGAAAAAACGATCTCACTGCAAGATAAAGGTGATCATATGAGCAAAAGTTCCAAAACAGCTTCTAAATGGATTTTGTATTGCGGAGCTTTACCACCACATCATTTACCAGTTATTCCTCAATACATGACAGTTCTTTAAAGTGCTGAGCATATCAAGGAAAATGAACATTTTGCGTTCTTTCTTACACTTCAGCGCTATATGTTGTGCAGTGATGGCAGCGTGTTGACTTGCAAAGGGTGTCATCTTTTCTATGCTGCTCTGAGTTTTTCAGGAGATGGTCCAGGCCAGTAAGCCTCACATTGTTTCACATCGCTGAGAGGTTTTTCTCTCCATGTGAAAAGATTTATTCAGCTGTGGTATTGTACTGTATTTCTATTCCACCATGACAAATACACTGCCCTCATTCTTTCAATATTCCAGCTCCTCTGTTTTTTTTTTCTTTTGCATTTGTTGGACACAAAGGAAAAGAGGCAGAACAGTACAGAGGGAGAGAGAAGAAGAGAGGGATCAGGAAGAAGGAGTGGAAGATAAACGAAAAGGGTGATATTAGAGGCATAAACAAGATATGTGTCCACCTCCCAGAGTCAGAAGGTGATAGTTGACTATTTAACATGAGCATTGCTGAATACTGCACAACTCTGCATGAAGACTGTTGTTGGAAAGTCAATCAAATGACTGCACAGGCATGTAAAACGATCACAAAGAGACAAATAAAATCAACAGAGATGCAAAACATCACAAAAAAACACACACAAAAAATAAGGGAGACTCAAAAAGAGACTAAAAAAACAGCACAGAAATTAAAAACATCCACTAAGAGATGTGCAATGACTGTAAAAAGACACAAAAGGACAAGGAAAAGACAACAAAGAGATGCAAAAGAGCACAAAAAGACAAAAAAATTAAAAATAAATCAGTACAGAGATAAAAACCATGAGGAAAGAGATCTGACATGAGTGCAAATAGACACAAGTTGACAACAAAGAGGCAACAAGAGGATGACAAAGATCATAAATACTAGCAAAAATATCAAAAGGCTATATGACACAACCACAAATAGACCAGATTAACAATAAAGAGACAAAACTACCACAAATACAAAACAAAAAAAACATCCACATAGATGTGAAATGACAGAATATAAACACAAAAATTGACAACAATGAGAAGAAAAATATCCACTAGGAGATGAATATGAGTACAAATTGACATAAAAGTATAACAGAGATGCAAAACAACCACAGTAGACAAGAAACGACTACAAAAAGACACAAATACACAACACACGTTTCTTTGTGTCTGGTTCAGTCTGGACGCTTTGTTCCTGTGTGGGAGGGGTGGGAGGCTTTTCACAAGTCTGTGTCAAGGGTCCATTTGTTCATAATCTGTGTGTGGTTTTTAGAGATACAAATTGCAGCTATGCATTGATATTACTTTATATCAGAATGCGCAACATTTCTGTTTGTTACAGCTTTAAAGGTGTTTACCACCGTCTTACCACCTCCTCAATTCAGAAGTTTCCAAACCCTCTCCCTGGTCCCAGACTGACTGATAAACCGTCCTGCTTTAGCGCATCTCAGCCCAGAGATGGCGGCCGTCCATGGACCTGCATCGACCCACCACATGCAATCGACCCCACCAGCCGCAGTAATGGAAATGGCTGTGTGTGTGTCTGGGTGTGGGTTACTGTGTGTGGGAGAAGGGTGGTGGCGGCGGCGGAGGCAGAAATTAGTCACCTTTGCTGCGGCTGAGAGCATTAAAAAAAACAAAAACGTCCGTCCGGCTAATAGCACTCCAATTAATGCACCAATACTGTAGTCTGAGTTTCTGCTCACAGCCTGTCCAATGTTTTCTCTCCCCCTCTCCCTGCTGAGGCTAGTATATTTGTGACAGAAAGAGGTTATATTATTATTATTTTCATAAGCAAGGAGCAGCAGAGAGATTGAGTGAAGGTAGAAAATAAGAAATGAGAAGCGAGGAAAATAGCTAAAAAGCTTTTGGGCCTCTGTTTTTTTTTTTTTTTCCTCTGCTGGTCACAGAAATGCCAACTGAAGCTTGAAGAGAAATGGCCCGGTTTTCAGCGTGAAAATAGCAAATTGATGTTATTATAGTGTCTGGGTGGCAGCTGTTAAATGCATAGACTAATATAACATGTTTTAAAAGAGGAAAAACTCTACAAAATTTCCATTAGTTTTATGTTGTTCGTCTGTTCGTGTTTCTCTTGTTGTATATTTTATCCTCCTTTCCTTCTTCTTGAAAAGGAAGGGGAAGGATACATAAGTATGAAAAAGGTCTCGGCTCTTGTGCCTTGTCATTTCCACTGCAGCGCCATAATGAGATAGAACATGACAGAGAGAGGCAGTGCTACTAAAAGGTAGAGGCATGTCATGAATATTACACCATTACACAGAGAAATCACTTTCCCGCCAACACCAGAGGAGGAGAACAGGAATTTGGTTTGGGCGGTCGCAGAACGGTCCTTTAAATTGAAGGTAAATCAGACTGCATAGTGCATCAGACAGTGGTATAAACTTATGGTATTTGGTGGTTTTTAAAGAGCGGTCCAACATTTTGGAAAGTTTGGAACTTTGCTCTAAATTATATCTGTTTTGATACAGTTGCATCCAGAAGTTAGAACTCCGGGGATTTTCAAATCAAAAGCCACAGTATCACTACTTATATGAAGCTATGTCTTTGTATTGTTGTGTTGATCACACTTGCAGACCTTTAAAGTGATGATTCTACAGTATAATGTGTTTATTTGAACATCTTATATGACAGTAGTTGGTTGAATCCACTCCATGTCGACGGGGTGACTTTGCTCTTTTAGGATTGCACTGAACAGAGCAAACTCCTGGCATTACAACTTATGGTTCATTCATGTTTTCAAAGCACATCTGGGATATTGAGAATGATTTTTCATCCTTTCATGAGCCTAGTTTATAACATATGCATCTGCGATTAGCAATATGTAATTTTTTTCTTGTCACATACGTCACCCAACAAGTAGTATTACAAATGTGGGGATTACAGAGATAGAAACAGCTACTTTGTGATGACTTATTTTAGTTTTAATTTTGCTTTTCCCTGTGCTGAGCGCCAAAGCGGGCACATTTTCCAGGTTTGTCTCGCTAAACAGCATTGAAGAGTTTACATGGGTCATCATAAGGTACTAGAGATACTTTTGAGGACCATGGGGCAGAAATAGATACTTGGGGATGGTTGTTTAAGTTTTTATTTTACCTTACTGTACCTCGAGTCTGCCATCTTGAATCGCAAACACATGCAACTACCTGCACCTGCGATATAATGGTCAGCCATTCCTGTGGCTTGGCCCAGTTTGCCGCTAAATTTTTGTGCCAAAACCATTATAGCCAAACTTTAAAGTCGCATTGTGACATTACCAGTGGGCTGTTGGTTGGAACACGTTGCCACAAACTAGTAGATCATAAACACGTCAATAAAACATAAACCTCAACTTTGGATTTTTGGTGGTTTGGCCCACTTTGGCACTGAACCTCTCAAATGCAATATGCCACAAATAGCAGCATGTCCTACTGCATCCGGATACATTTTGCAGTGTGCAACCCATCATGCTTTTCTGCCCATCTTGACCAACAATGCAGCAGAAGTTCCGTCATATAAGTCATTATGTCTTGCTAAAATAAGAACCTTTAACCACAGCAGCACACAAACAGGTAATGTAACACTGTAGACTGTGATGGATATACGAGCAAGACGGTCAGAGCTTAAGGTGTAATATTAGGACAAAGATGTATGTCCCTATTACATGTATACTGCATTCTACAGTACATGCGGTGTGTACTGCAAGGAAAAAGAAAAAATATGTGACTTGGAATACAGGGCCTGTTTCTGACCCTTAAACAATTAAAAGCCCTGCAGGACACGCAATTTGTTGGTGACAATCAAAGAACATGCTGCCAATATTAGTGATCCGTGTACAGACACTGCATGCAAATGGACAAAATAGGTTGCATTTATTTCAGAATTGCAAGAAAAAACACAGATGTAACAATTCATCAAATCTGTTTCACATCCTTCCCTAAAAATTCCTGTGTGCAGCTTTATGAAATGACCACAGCAGACAAGTCTTGAGTATAATGCTCACTGTTTGTTTCAAATTAGGGTAAAACACTAAAACCCCTAAAAAGTGTCTGAATGACAATGTTCAACTATTCATTTACTTGTCAACAGAAAGCCTTTTACCCTGTTATAAAATGTTTTCATTATGTATTTCATTGAGTTTCGGGATGATTTTGGAAAATCTAATGTGATGATATTTAGTTTTTGCATGATATATATGGGGCTGCAAGGTGGCTCTGTGGTTAGCACTGTTGCCTCGCAGCAAGAAGGTCGCCAGTTTGCGTCCCGATGAGTTTGCATGTTCTCCCCGTGCAGCGTGGGTTCTCTACGGGTTCTCCGGCTTCCTCCCACACAGTTCAAAAACATGTTGAGGTTAATTGGTGATTCTAAATTGTCCGTAGGTGTGAATGTGAGTGTGCTTGGTTGTCTGTCTCTAAGTGTGGCCCTGTGATGGACTGGTGACCTGTCCAGGGTGTCCCCTGCCTTCACCCTGAGTCAGCTGGGATAGACTCCAGCCCCTCCGTGACCCTAGTGAGGATTATGGATTAATATATTATGAATGGATGATATATATTCATCTATTCATAATATATTAGTATATAGAGCATGTCCCAACTGTAAGTTACAGTCTGGCCAAAGCACTGCAGCCGGGTCCACTTGCTCAAAGCGATGACCGTCACCATGTTCACTGTAGTGTTGGTTGTTACACAGACTTGACATCTCTCATCGGGGCCTCCAGCAGACGATGCTTCAGTTGGAAATCCTCATTAATAAAATGGACCGTCAGACTTAGGAAAGGCTCCATTATCCAGCTGAAGCACGAGTCCGCTGCAGCTGCATAATGTTCCACTTGTGACAGCTCTGTTTCGACTCGAGCCTTTTTTGTTCAGCCCTGTGATGGCAACTTGTGTGCGATTGTGTTACATACTGCTTGACCGTGTTTGATAACTGTGTGAATTAGTACCATGTGTTTCTTGAGGTGAAAAGTTCTCACATCAGTCATTTCTCTCGCTCTTTGGAACCTTGGTGTAACACTAGCAAAGGCATCTGAAATACTTTTTTGCTTTAGATTCCACTCAGATCTCTCCTACTTTGTGGTGCTAATGTGTTGCCTCATACAGTGGTAACAACTGGATACCGCTACTGACAGAGTACCTGTTTTTTTGGTCAACATCTTTCGTAGCTGAAATATTCCCTTCCGATTGATGTTGCAACCAAATCTCTCTTTTCAGTGTTTCTCTGTTTTTGCACATGTGAAGCCTGCAGGTCAACTCTGTGTCTTTTAAATGAAGTGTAAAAAAAACAAAACTGTGTATCCTTGAAGCCTTAAATCAGCATAAATGATGTTCTATCAGGCAGATTTTTTTTCTTGTGTATTAGTTAGAGACAATTAAAACAATGGGAGTTTTCTTTTGCTATCAAGCAGCACAACAGTTGCAACATGATGTGTTTGAGTTAATTAGCCTTCCTTCACATCACACTTCCCGTCATGTTGCTATTGCACATGCACACATTACATCCTGATTGAAAAAATCTGAGAAGGCTCAAACAACTGCAAGGTTTCCACAACAATCTTGATCAATAATTACATTTCTGTAAATAAATGGGTGCACATTAATGTATTTATGCCATGTAATGTCAGCTCCTTCCATAAGCAAATTGACCCATCTTCATCTGTGTGTTTTAGTTGTCGAATGTTTTGCAGCAGCACACTTAAGACTGAGCAGCCCAAAGCTCAGACTCTGCCTCGAGGCCTGTATCCTCTGTGGACGTCTTCAGACCAGCCCTTGAGGACCATTACGTCCAATCAGACAAGTGACAACACTGAACCAATGAACAGCAGCGAGACAGGCCCCATTTAGTGTAATGAATATCTACACCATATCCAGGCCCTGCAGACTGATCCCCCGGCCCTGAAACTAATTGCTGGATGTTGATTTACGTTGTCTAGAGTGAGTTAACAGGAAATCGAACTGACGAGGTGGCACTTCGTTAAGAGATATCAATAGTGATCTCGTTTGCATGGTAACTAATGAGGCGCAGCTTCAGGCTCTTTGTTACTGGATAAGTGGAGGCTGACAGGAAGACATATTAACCGACAGCTTCAGCAGCCAGGATAGAACAGAACAGGCTAGAACAGAACAGGATAGAACAGAATAGAATAGAATAGAAAAACGTTTGTGACTTACAACCATGAAAAAGACCTTCACAGTGTTTTTTGTTGAACAGCTGAGGAGGGACAATCTAATACTTTTTCGTGTCTGCAGAACATCCAGACTTTTGTTGATTTAATCAGACAAATCAGATTAACATTTTCATTAATGTCATATTACAACATAGTACTTCATCTTTGTCACTGTAAAACAGAAAAATTTAGCTTGCAGTGAAGCACACATTAACAATAAACAACTGCAATCTAAGATCATCCATCCATCCATCCATCCATCCATCCATCCATCCATCCATCCATCCATCCATCCATCCATCCAACCATCCATCGTCTATACACCTGGACAGCACCTGGTCATCCTGGACAGGTCAGCAGTCCATCATGGGCCAATTTAAGATATAACAGTGATAATAAAGACATTTAAAAAAAACAAAAAAACAATATATATGAGATAAGATAGTACTTTATTGATCCCTTTTCAGGGAAACTATTATTGTTAAATTATTCTTATATTATATGTATATAGTAATACAATGATCAAGCCAAAGTTGAAGTACTTCTGCCATTCTGTGTTAATATAAAAATAAAACGTCATGTTCTTTTAAATACTTACTGACTGCTACATAACAAATGATTTCACTGCAGCTGATAAACTGTGACTCTGTGTAACAGCTCACTTGTCTGAGGTGAAGAAAAGCAAAGCTTTTGACTCAAGGTTAGAGTCTGATTGTGGGGATTGTTTATAACAAAAGGTAATTAATGAAGTTACCGCTGTTGTTCCATTTGAATAAATGTACAAAACTCTCTTGTCGGGTATGGATCTTGCTACTGTCTGATGCTGCAGGTGTTTAATGAACTTAGAGGAAAAACTCTGTCAACACAAAACAAAGTGAACTTCAGCTCCTGTTAATCACATTTATTATTTGTGAGTCTCATTAATGTGATCTGTTACAGACTCATTGCTGTAAAGTTTTTTAAATAGGCATTTCAGTTAGTAATAAATGTGAAACAGTAGAGCACAGGCAATGAGGAAGGTGCTTTGTGATTTTGGCAGCAAACTCTGTCTTCTGTGAAGTTTTTTGTAAATGTGTAAAAGCCTTCCCTAAATTCATACTGCTCAAAGTCCTGTCTTGTACGTGCCTGTCCGTTAATGTGACGGCATGCAGTTCAGACTTGTGCTGTGCTGGATGTGATACAGAACTGTTACAAGGTCTGATATAATAGGATTGTCATCGTGGCTTTTACCAAAAAGTGAGCAGGAAGATCATTCAGGCATGAAACTTAAACATTCAGTTGCCATTAGATTAATGGAAAGGAGTGCCTGACTGGAAAGGGCTTAATACAACATGCCGTAGTGGTAATCAGATACAGGTATTTATTAAGAACATGGAGACAGATATCTGTATAAACAGATAATAAATGACAAACACTGTACATTAAACATACATTTAAAATGCTGCTATTCTAGCACGATATAAACTATGAATTTAACATTAAGATATATGTCATTAATGCTAAATACCTGGACTTATGGTGAAGTTTTGCCAACTTTTTATCCAAGATAGGTGACTAATGTATACAATTTTCCCTTATCCTCGCCTTCCTTAAATAACATTTATCTTGGTGAAGGATATCCTGCTCTACATTATTGTCTGGGTGCATAAAGTAGAAACTCTAGAAACAACATGTCAGACCAAATCCTCTTTGACAGGGAAGAAAGTTCTGTTGTTTCTCTTTTCTGCGTCTTTGCTGTCAAAACTTTGCTTTCCCCACCAACCATGTAGCTTCTGGTAGAGGGCACTCGCAGGTGAAAAATAAGCTCTTCAATTTCACTCCCATCTTATGAAGAAAAGTTTCAGTTTTCAGTCTAAACCTGATACATAACAGATAAAACATGCTGGATTTGATGTAAGCGGGGTCAATTTTTGATAAAGCGGGCGTGATTTGACACAAATCTTTATTGTTTACCACAACGCTGGCACAAGTGTCAGTCAAAAAACACAAAGACATTCCCAACTTTTTCTTTACTTTTCTCTTTTTACTTGCAAGAAGTCGAGGTGAAATACACGGCACTTTTGTCTTTTCAAAATTTCACTCTATTTTAATCAGCTCTTGTATTATTTATCTCTGCCCACGTGGAGAAATAATAAAGGAAGGAAGAAAGCAAGGTTTTACAAAAATGAGTAATGATTTGATACTGTAGACATGTATTTTCATTTTCATTTTAAATTCACATATAAAATATTCATTTTTTTATTTGTTGTGTTAGAACAAATCATGCCGTGTCCCAAATCCATATTGATTCGAAGCAGATTTTTAGTGCCGTCGTGTGTCCACAACACGGTGCACTCCAAGCAGAGAAGCAGAGAGAACGCATGCTAAATACCATTGATTTTTGAGTTTGTTGTTAATGCATACTATTCTCCCTCAATGAAATGAATTAAGGAAATGGAGGAGCAGTTAAAAAAAATGTAAATAAATTGAGGGTAGTGAAACAGCTCCAGAAAATACGATCAAAACAATAAATCTTTGGAAAATCATTTTAATGTGTCTTTGTGAAGTTTGGCTGCAGTTTGATTGACAACAAACATATTTAATGATTCTCTGTTTGCATAAGATGGTCAAACATGGCTAATATTTTTGCATGCTATCTACTAAAACAGAATATTTGAGAAACACATACAATATAGAATTGAAAGTATTTCAGACACAGCTGCATGTTTCAAACTAATGCAGTGATGTCTGTTAAAGTAATGCACGGTGTTCAGCCTGCGACAGCGTGTAGCCTCAGGACTCCTGATGCAGGGACCAGCTGTCCCACCACGTCCTCCAGAGCTTTGTGTCACGATCGGATTGGACAGGCATACACAGGGATCGTGGGGAACGCTTCCTCGTGTTTTGGAGATGTAACTGACAGCAGGACGGTCCTACTGTATGTAGAAGTCCCTGGACGCAGCCAAGAGCACTCAGTCACTGTTTTATTTACATGGCCAGCCTTCATGCCATAATATTAACCAGCCTTCATGCTGAATTAGTGACACAGGATCGGGCCTGCGCTGGGTTACGTCTCTGCTGCTGTAGTTATCGCACCATAGATGAGCAAAATCATCTGAAGTAAACAGCTACAGGCGCTTTGAACTTCCTGTATCACTGTATAATAAGCTACTGGACACAAGTTCATGAAACAGCTGGTTATCATATCTGCAGTGCTTCTGCTCCACCCTGTGCATTATCACATATTAAACTGACCATAAAGAAGCTTCAAAAATAGAGGAAAAAATAAACACAGCTTCTCTTTTTGCCAGTGATGATTGTCCACATGTTGTATATACAGTATACATATGTAACATGAGCTTGCCTGTTGACTTTCTGCAGTTGTTTGGGTGCCTCCTCCCATAGTCCAAAGACATGCAGGGTCTTGGTGTGACAAATGTTACGAGTGGGACTATGCATGGTGGTTGCATAAACTAATATAGAGAAATATACCTGTTTCCTGATGAGTGCTGTGAAGCTCAGTGTGGTGGTTCTGGTTAATCCAAAAATGAACAAAGAGGAGGAGTGTGAGTGGAGCCGAGGCGGCCATGGAAACATCTCTGGACCATGGTCTGTCTTATGAAGCTACTGACCTACAATTATGTTAAATTTAAGCCTTAGTACAGTTTAAATTATATAAAAATTCATCCCCGCACAGTTTTCACAAACAGGAATATTACCTAAAGACGTTCAAACCGTTTCTTGTACCAGGCTGTAAACGTGTTTATTCGGCCATTCATGGAACTGCAGTTATTCATTTTTCAGTACCATAAGTATATACAAAAAATATACAAAAACAAGTAGATATCAGTGTGCAAAATAAAAGTACATGTGCGTTCACTGCGCTGTTCTTTGGCATGCAGAGAAGGAGACATTGTAGATGCCTGCCGTGGTGGGAAGGAACGACCTTCTGGAACAGTCCTTGTTGCAGCTGAAGTCGCCTACGACTGAACACATCCTATTGTTTGATCAGTAAAGTGTCTAATGAGAGTTTAGTGTTGTCCACGTTAAGAACAATAATCTTTTATTCACAACCAACTCTAGAGGCTCCAGTGGATAAAATAATGAAACTAAATATAAAATAATATATAAATGATTGGACTTGTATGTAAGGTAGCAGATTGAAACACAAAATAAAGGACAGAAAATAATTACCTATACATCAACTAAAACAAAAAGTCACTCCACTTCTCTTGTGAATTTTTTTTACTCATATCTCACGTTTATAAGACACTGGGATTCACGTAAAGAGTTTGATTTACTGTACTGGTTCGTGATCTTAATAAAAACACCAGAGACTTTTCAATTAGATGCCAGAGGAAGAGATTGTAGGATTTTATTGAGATGTAGTGGTGAACTGATATATATAGAGACATATAGGACACCAGAGAGCGACGTGCTGGAGAGAATTTCCATATGAGAGTGAGAGCTTGGATTGAAGATGGAGACAAAGAGCTTTACCAACATCTTTAGTGCTGCCGATTAAACTGTCATGCCCCAATCCTTGGCTGTCATCATCTGAGGGGATTCATGGTCTGGCCTTGTTGGGTTTGACTGTCTGTCACTGGAATAAATCTCTGTGTTGAAGAGCTGACAGATGTTGACAGTAACTGAGGCATTTTGGTTTGGAGTATATCCGAAGGGCAAAACATCCAGATAAAGTTGTTGGTGCCCAGAGCAGTTTTATCTGAAACTGTGGTTGTCAGCAGCGTCTTTACAGCCGGGGCTGTCTGAATGACTGAAAGCCAGCAGTCAACTCGGGGGGGGAAGGAACTGTTCCGGATACATGCCTCATGATGTAAAGATGTCCTCGACAGTATACGCTACATAAATTACAGCATGAACTATCTCCCTCATGTGTGTTAATAATGGCCCCTTCCATCAGCCTGAAGTAGAAAGCAGCACTCAGCCACAGCCACGCAAGCACCGGAGACTTTTTATTCCCCCCAAATCCCACCTACCGTTCAATTAAACCAGGATTGAAAGACGATTGTTAAATCAGGTTTCTGTTCAATTCCGGTGATAATAGAAGAAAAAAAAAAAGAGCGAACTTTTGAAGTGAGTTTGTGTCGCTGCCATGTCTTTATGAAGTGATGCTTGTTAAGGCGGCTTCAGGCAGACAGCTTGAGCAGCACTGGATTAGCCGGTGTGTCAGCTGACCTCGTGTAATTGCCGTCTCATATTGGGTGATCTGTTTAAGCTGTCAGACTCGCTGCTCCTTCTCTGCAGCTGCTGCCACTTCATTCACACCCGGCATCAAACTGTGAGCTATGTTTTTTCACGGCTCCATGTCAGGCCGCTGCAGTCATTCTCTCTTCCCTCAACAATGTTCTTTTCCCTTCAGCAACGGTGTCCAACCAGCGACTCCTCATATCTAAATGACAAAATGTTTTATTTGTCACTTACCTGCACAATGAACTGGTGTGACCTTTGTAGAAACAGCCAATTTAAAGATTTTTCTATGTGTCACTGCTGCAGTGATATAAGGTACGGTCAGGGTTAGGAAACTAGCACCAGCGCCGACCTCACAGATTGTAGTTTCTAGATTTGCTCGAACCTAAATGCCTTCTTCTTCTTTTTTGTGTGTGAAATCTAACCCTTGAATTTTCATCACTGGCCAGTGTCAAATTGTTATGACAGAGCTGAATTTTGGGAGCAAGACCCTAGAAGCAGCACTGGGATGTACAGCAGGCTCAGTGTAGGGAATCGTTTTAGCCGAATGCACCACTGAGAAGCTTTTATTAAAATGAATGAGGTGCCTTCTTGTAATCCAGTATCCATTTCTCCTTAACACACCCAGACTATGCCGCACTAGGAAAGACTCGCCGTTTGAAATAGAAACAGAGTCCACATTAGGGGGGGCAGGTGGAGCTTGGTCTATGTTTAGGTGTCAGGACTCAAGGTTTCCCAGCAGAGCATTACAGTGTAATGAGATAATCAATGCTATTTACTTCCCCCCGTCTGTGGTTTTAATGTTGTGGCAGATATGCATACATTTAACTAAAACTCCAAAGACCCAGCTTTTGACACCCCTCCCTCTGTCTGGAGGGCAGTTTTATCTTCATCAGCTATTGCGGTTCACCTGAACCTCTAAGGCTGTAAAAACTGACGATTGTTGACTCCTGCTTTCTTCCATCAACCTGCAACACACCTGACACATTCATTTCCTGCTCACATTACTGATAATGCAAACCTAAACACTCCACAGTTTTGTGTTTTTTAATAAATATTATCTGATTTAAGTAAATCTCTTGCATAGACTCCTTACTTGTCTTTTTTTTTTTAGAGCCAATTTGATAAGTTGAAGGTTGAGAAGACAGACACAGTTTTGAGTGGCTGCTTAATTTATATTCACAACCTGTAGCTTCAGTCTAAAAATGAGATGACATAGAACTTAATTCACTTTGGGACTTTGTGCTAAAGATGCTCAGTATACAAAAAGGAATGTGTATAGCAGAATGTATTACATTCCAATGAAAGCTGTTTCATTTTGGTCCGTCATCATGTTGAGTCATGAAAATAACATTTGACCGCTTTCAGGGAAAATCAAGTTTTCAACCTTGATCATGTTTCTATGTGATGTTTTAATTATTTTTTTTTAATATATTAGAAGACAGATTATAAGTGGAAAAAGGTCAGTGTCATGGCTGAGCATTTCCACCTTGAAGCTGCAGTGTACTGATGACGATTTGTGGATTTGTATCATTACACATATTTGTAGCTGAGTTACTCTAATAGTAGTGTAGTTTCACAGTGTTTGAACAGAGTCTTGGGTGAGCTGGTGTGCTGAGCTGCCATGAGTGCAGATATGTAGAACTAAAATACACAGAAATGAAATTTTAGGGGTTAAATCAATGACTAGAGAAGGATTTTAAGCTTCTGCAAATGAGCCTCAAAACTGTCCACCAGCACTCAATAAGGTTGCTATGGTTTCTCATTGAAATGCAAAAAGAATATTTCTGTTTGTGTTAATGTTGTATTTTTATCAGCTTTGTGTAACTGCATGAGTGACCAGCGATCATGCCAAACCACTACACGCACCATTTACTAGTTCGACCGTACAAATCCGTCATTTATATATAATCTGAGAACAAATGACCAACGTTTTAGTGAACATGGGTGATCTCCTGATGAGGCTTTTACAGTTTTTAGGGGTTCCTCTTTATAAGCGTTCTTATTTTTAGCAAACCTTCGGCAAAGTTAGACTCGTTTCCTCCCCCGCATACAGCGAGTACACCAACCATCCAAACGCAGCCCTTCCTTCTCTCTGTACTGACCGTGCCAACCAAACCGGGCTTTTTGTTATTTTCCTTTAACAAAAACCTGGAGCTGGCTTCTTTCTCTCCAATCCTCGTTGCCTCTCCTTCTTGTTGCTCGCTCGCCCTCTCTGATGAGGAGCGACAGGCACGAAGACAGATAGGAGGAGACATGGTGAAGATGGCAGAGCTGTGATGTGAGCCTCTTACAGCAGCAGCAGCAGCAGCAGCAGTAGTACAGGCAGTGCTGTCAGCCCACCATCCCCCTGCAGCTCCTCCTGCCCTCCCTTCATCCACCTCTAACGCTCCCTGTCCACCTCTCTTCCTCCCGCTCTTCCCTTCATCTCATTCCCTCCATCCATCCCCGCATGCCACGCGGAGCAGGAGAGTTATATAGAGCCTGTGGATGCTGTCGACAAGTACCTGCTGTGTCTGTTGTGAATCATGTCCACAGTCATAGAAGCAGGTACCAGAACAAGAAAAGGCTCAAATGGAGCTGCTACAGATTAGCATACTGGATTAATAAAAGAGGTTTTGCACAGTTACACCTGTTTTAACGCGGCTGAAACAGCAAACGAGATACATGTAAAGCTCAGAACCCGACGGAGGCGCTTCACGTCCCTTCCTCTTCCACTCAGCTGAATTGCTCTTGAAATGTTTATTGCAGCAAGGTGTAGCACATATCAAATAAAACCACAGGATCTGACCTTTTCAACAATGCTCGCTGCTTGTCTGTGCAATAAAATGTCGGCGAGAAAAAAATAACCTTGAATTTACATCAGATTTAATCATAGTTACAACCTGTACACAGCCGTGCATCCACCTCCACACCTATTACTCTTGTTCGGATTACTTATAAACTTGTCACGGCATAGATATGGTAATATAGACTTATGTTAATATCTGTGCAATTTATTTATTGGGAACATTTGCCTGGTTTGCAATCTCTTCCACACAGTTATATAGAAAGATGTCTCTATTTCCAGATTACATATATGTAAAAATGCAAGTGATATTTTTCTTCCATTCATTTAAAGGTTAATACAAATAATCAGAAAATATCATCTTATCAAATGATATAAGATCTTTTGAAAAAAAAAAAAACAAGGCACAACATTTGTGTCTAGCTCCTATAATGACTAAAATAATAGCTTAAAAGTGGTGAACTCTCCCTAAAAAATAGATGCACAGTGTGATAAATAGATGCTGAGGACAGATAATAGAATCACAACATACACACTCCCAAAACAGGGGCCATAAACAACGCAAATAAAATTTAAAGAGCCACGACTAATTGTTTGTTCTGACTTTAATTGTTGTGCTTTGAGCTTTACCTTTGCCATCTTGTTGTCTTTTAGCACACACCGCTTATTTATGCACCGTGCTTTCCAGAAATCATACCAGGAAGGTGTGCAGTATCGCTTTGTTCCTTACTTTTGATTTTCCTATCATGTAACAAAGTGGGTTTTTTTCACATTTCTCTGTCCAGTGACAGCTTCAGAAGCGGTTTAGTGCTGTGGGCGGTGGTTTAACTCCTTTTTGTGGAAAACAAGATTCTGGTCATTATTAGTCTGACTTCAGGTGTGAGTTTACTTATTTCTGTTGCACATCTTGGGCATAGTTTCCTCCTCACCTTGTTATCTCTTTGCTACCAATTCAAAACCCCCTTCACCAGCAACAAACAACAAAAACAATCCCCAGAAAAGCAACCTGCAAGCTATAAATAACAAGTTTTGCCAAACATTTTTTTTTTTCTTTTTGTGCTAAATTAGCCATTTCACCACATCATGAGCTGAACACCATCCAACATTTGTGATTGGTTTAGGACAAACCATCCAGAGCAGAATGATAATGAGGTGCAGTCAGACCATTCTGCAGCACTGACACGGTGCTGTGGAGATGAATCTCTCTCTGTACAGGCAGAGGTCATTACCAAATGTGACCCGATAAAGTGGACATCATGGATACGACACGTTCTTCATATCACTTGCATGATTCTTCCTGTTGGTGTGCCAGGCTCTAACGTTACCTGTCCTCTCCCGCCCTCAGCTGACACTGAACTTTCACACCATCTCACACCTGTTACCGTTCAGTTCCTAACATCCTCTGCTGTATATGGACACAGAAGACTATACCAGACTAGACAGGGTTTTTATTAGCTGATTCAATCTCATGGTGCTGGTGTTGTGTATCTTGGCTTACAGTTGAACTGTGGTGGGTTAAACTGGGGAGACACTGCATACATTTGTTAAATTTTAACCCCAAATTTGAGACAGAATTCAGAATAATATTTGGTTTATATGGTTTCACGAGCAGTTTGAGGGGTTCACAATGTCTGATTACCTGAAGTTGGATATCCAGACATTTTGGTTGACTGTCTGACTGTTCAAGCAGTCCCACAGTGATGATAAACAAGAAGCTACCTTTGTGTATTTGCACAACTACAGAAGCAAGAATTAACAAACGTGAAGCAGAGAGCAGTTTGTGTGAAGAACAGAATCTTTCTATATGAAGTACAATCACTACAAGTAAAGCTGTTTTTTCTGTCACAGCTTGTGTTACCGTGAATAGAAATCTGAATTGTGAATGGATAATCTTTTGCAGCTATGGGGTGAAGCAGTTGTGTCCCTCTGTGAGAGGCAGCAATGTGCTGAAAGGCATCTGCTGGAAATCCATACAAAGAAGAAGAAGAAGAACCTATTCAGGGTCAGGTTTGCTTTGGTTGACTGACAGACTGAGGAGCACTGAGTTTGAAGGATTATCAGCCGATTAAAATGCGCAGTGTGAGTTAAGGCGATTAATAAAAAGCTGACTTGCATAGAACAGATCGATTGTTCATGTTATTGGTAGCACCTGCCCTCTGTGCTGCGACGCATCAAACTGTCTGCAGTTAAAAGGCAGATTCTTCCTCAGACTTCGACATTCTTTGTACTCTTTTAACTCATTTGTGTGTTTTGACGGACCAGCCTGTTAGCAAACTTTGGTTTTCATTAAGGACACAGTCAATGAACCTTGCTTTAAGTCAACCTGTCTCTTGAGTCATTCATTTGCATCTATTATCAGCAAATCTGAGATCTAACAAAAGACAGCGTTTACCAGTTTGGCCCCGTTATTTTGTGGCCTCAAGATTTCATCATTACACAGAAAACAAATACATTTTATTATCGTAGTGTGATTAGATTTTACATCCAAAGGGTCAAATGTCAGCTTCACATTATGATCATGCAGCCTAATGTTCTGCATAAACACTACCAGCCCGTTATTCAGCGCCATAACTCAGGAACAGAAGGAAAGATTGTGACCATATTTCACATTTGGCCAGATACTGAGTCAGTGACACTAATCCTGGCTACCTGCCCTCAGAGTCCTCACTACATATATTAGATCTGGACAGATGTGAGTGTATTAATAAGCCTTCCTGTCAGCTTGATTTTGCGTACATTGAGATTGAATCTGATAGTTTTATCAGTGCTCAGTGTGTCTTTACGGTTGTGGTCACACTGTGCACTTACGCCTGGCTGAGATCTGATCGTGGTGTGAAGCAGCACAGCAGCCCTGTCTTTAAATAAAGACGTTCCCGTACAACACAGTCTCAGTTACACTGTGAGGGAAACACGCTTTCTACATTTGTTTATGAAGTGTCACAAATACATTTCAAATCAGCATATCTTTGCTTTAGATTCATAAAGTATGAAACCCTAGAAGCGTGATTCCAAATGGGTTTTGAAACTGTCATCAGTCAACAACTCATTGTATTATTTTACTGTCGATCCTTTTAAGCCAACTATATTAGATGGGGAGGGATTCATCAACCTGACTACACAGAAAATGGAGCAGAAGTGTTCAACATTTTCTAAGGGTTTATATTTTAAATGGAATCATTATATTTTCCTAAACCTGGCCTCATAGTTTTGATGCCTAACCAAATGTGAAGGTAAACAAGTAAAAATGAAACTTAAGTCAAAGAACAATCATCTTACAAAGATGCAACATTGGTCTCGTGGATGAAAAATGCTGATTTATGCTTCCGTCTTCCTCCCCTACCGCCTCGTTTTTGTCAAACTGAAAGCCCTTCCTAGTACATCACAATTTCACCTTTTGATGTTAGATTGTGTTCCCTTCTAAACGACCGAAGGTGTGGTCCAGCTGATCCAGTTCCATTCTGATCACTACCTGTTACGCCTTTTTACACATAGGATATCAAGATACAGAACACATTATATTCGTAAATGGGATCAAAAGTTACTGTAGATAGTTCCATGATTATAAACTGGTACCACCCTGGATACGATCTGGATTATGCTGCTATTCATCCTACAAACATCCTGTTGGCTTTCGCTGTTCAGGCCTCCAAGCTGTTTTGCTGTTTTGCTCAACAAACCAGAGGTGTAGGCTCTTCTTGGCCTCCTTCTACTGTACTTGATCATAATGGCACATGTCAGGTGACTTGTGCATTCCGGGCGACAGAGAGTGTTTGCTTGTAGAACTTGTTGTGCCTCAGATATTTTTTATGCATTACTTGTCCTGCCACAGTGCGTTGTGCTCAGGTAATGATGAATGATCACAAAGAATTCTGGGTAAAAACGGGTTCCTGGAGTTTACATCATTGTTGACTCTCCCTCTCGGTGCTCGCGGGGTCTATTTTCGGAAGTTCACCTGAGTTATCACAGTAATGGAAGAGCACTTAAGAGCGCGGCAGGGATTCTCCTGAGGAGACGAGCTAAAGGGGAATCTGCGAGAGCATGTCAGGGCACAAAGGACTCATGACTCATGGAACAGGGCCAGTGTTTAAAGCAGCAAGCGAGCGCTTTCTTTGAACTTGTTGTTGTGGTCAGTTTTTCAGTGGAGCAGCGTAATGGGCATCATTGATATGGGAATGTTGGTGATGAGGAAGTTAGCAGTGGAATCAGTGAATGAGAATTTCTTGCAGTTTGGGCTTTTTAAAAAAAAAAACTTGTGCAAAAGTTTCATTCATCGTTAGAAATAACCAATGTGGAATTTTAACAACCAAGAAGACAGAAATCCAGAACATATACACACAATACAGTTATATGTTAGTAATAAGAACAGTTCAGAAAACGTTTTATATTGCTTTCTGGTCACAACTTGTAAATCAGTTTGTTTGTTTTTCTTGTGATCAGAAGCAATTTTTTTTTTTTTTCAAATGATCATTATCACAACAGACAATAGAAATGTGCTCTCTGAAATGTATCAGTGGTTATGGGTGCAACCTCTGCGTGTTTTAAAGGCCCAAAATAAACGTGTTATTCACCAAGGATTTCAACCTCCGCCCCTGTCAATCACACTTCTTTCTGCACCCGAGAAACACAGAGAAGCTGACAAAGCTCTGCAAAAATATCAGTTGGTTATCTCGAGATAATTGGATCATAACCCCTGATCTTAAAGCGACAGAATTTTTAAACGATGGCCCTGCACTTCCACAACATGCATGATTAGAAATACCAGAATGCATCTGATCACATGCCTTTAGACATCAAAATATCAAGCAGACATGTAGCTCTGGGCATCGGATAGTAAGTTAAGTTTTGACCTTATCCTGCTTAGTAAATAAAAATGAATTACTGAACCAAAATTACATTAGATCATATACAGTATAAGATCATTTAGAATAACTCTCTGAACCCCCAAACCTGCTGGTTTGGATTAAAGGCATATTTTCTTTCAAAGAAATCCCCAAAATTGCACAATTTATGAGAGCCTGAAGCTGGAAAAACAGAATAAATCTTGAGATTCCTGAGAGTTCTTAAACCACCCATCTGTAATGTGCCATTCCACCAGAAACTTCACCAAATCGAAGCTTAATTATGCAATATTTTGTCAAAATCACCTTATTTTACACGTCTTATTTACAAATTAGCCAAGAAAATTTGTTCTAACCAGGTTCTGTACACACACAAAGAAGTCTGCACTCCTCAGCATTTAGTGAAGCCATTTGAGACTCATGTGTAACCAACAGTCTAGTGAAAAGCTGACGGGCCTTTTTGGCTGAACAACTGCAGGCTGTGTGTACACATAGCAAGTGGAAGACATGTACAGAATTTTTATTTAAAAAAAAATTTCTGATTTGTGTCATTATAAATGTGTCATGCTGCACATGATACATTTTTGAGGTGCAGGATTTTATATTACAGTGAAAAAATGAGGCCACAGTCCAAAAACTGACCAGAATCTGCTGCGGTTCAGAGAGTTACGGCTGAATTACTGAAGTGCATTTAAAAGTACTCAGTGTGAGCATCAACAGATGAAGCTCTTATGTAATCTGGTCGCCTCCTCAACCCATAGCTGGAGTAATCTTGTAGTGGGCTCTGGGAGAAAATTGACCCTTTGATCCTCTCACCGCTCAACAATGTGCCGCGCAACTGTATTGTCTTGAAGAGGTGCTGCAGCAAAGTACAATATTAGAAAATAAAGTGTTTTTGAAATTTAAAGCATATAAAATTATTGTAGTACAATGTGCCATATGGAAAAATTAAATATGGGTTCTGAAGCACCCATTATGGTGACATCACAGACGACACATGTAGGCTTTGTTAGATTTGACCTTAAGCCAGCGCTTCTGCAGCTGGAATACTAACGGCACCAAACTACAACTGGCTGCTGACCTAACCACTACATACTATTGATGTATTCATCATGTAAGGAGAATGTGAATTGAGTAATGAAGGTATTTGAGGTAAACAATTACATACAAAAAGTCATACTTTAAACTTTATAAAAATGGAATCCATATTGGATAATTCTGCTCCTCCTACGTCCAATGCAAGCCTGTCTTCCAAAACTTTACATTTCCTGTATAAGTAAACTGTATTTTAAATATTGTTTTGGGAAACTAATGCAAATTGTTCTGTTGTATTATGTTTGTTGTCACAGATTAATTCAAATCAACACACCTTTGCCATTTATTCAAGTCAAGTCAGCTGTTATTGTCAGTTTTGCCATGTGCACAACATACAGAGAACTGGAATTGCAAAACTCCAAGGCCCCATGGTGCAACATGAACAGAAAAATGTATGAAAGTATAAAAAATAAAATAGAAAAAAATGGAGCTTCGCATTAGTTCAGACAGGCACGGAGTCAGGCGGTCACATGACTCCTCCTGTCCAATCGTCATCGCTGAAGTCCAGCCCACCCACTTAGCGTGCTTTATAACTGAGGCAGCGTTCATTAATTCTGCCCGCTTCACGCTCACCACATCGCTGCTACTCCAGCCTCTGCAGATTGTCAAATCTCCTCCTCCTCCCCAACCACCACCTTTTAAAAACGGTTCAATCTCATACAACCCTGGTGTTTACCAGGTTGCAGATGGTTCATTGTTGTACCTTGAACTATGTAATCTAGATTCTGTTAGTGAAGACTATTTAGTTGGTCTCCTGTTCATACTGTATTCGAAAAATTGTAAATTGTAAATTCATGGCTCTGCGGGGGTTTGTGATCTCAGGGATTATCTGTGTCATGCTTGCTCAGATTGTTCCAGAGCATCACGAGCAGAGTCACCACCAAACTAAATGTATGTGATCTCAAATAAATGGTTAAATCTGACAAAGTGTCCTGTCTGAAAGTAGTATATAGCTATAGACAGCGCTGCAAGGTGGTGCAGTTGGTTAGCACTGTTGCCTCGCCGGTTCGCGTCCCGGTGCAGCGTGGGTTCTCTCCGGGTTCTCTGGCTTACTGATGTTCTTCTATGGAACATTTAGATTTTTTTTCTCACGACAAAAAAAAACAAAACAAAAAACCCTGTTTAATAACAGCTAACTGACCACACACTGACTGAAAGTGCTTAATTGATTCCAGCACTAATTTGCTTGTTTGCATAGATTCATGTGAGCGTCTGTACACGACTCTACCTTTCCGCTGAGTAAACGTAGGAATCCGCTGTTTCTCCCTCCACTGAAAACACACTGATTAATGAGTAGACAGCGCAGACCTGCAGGGCTATAATTCATATTAATTCATAATTCATATTTCACTGAAGGGATTTTCATGGGGGCTTTGTTTATGCATATTAGGCTGATGCTTGCTCTTTGCTGATGTTTACTGTTCATGGTTGATTGTCTTGCTGTAAATCCTGCGTATGTATGTGTGCGGATGCAGCTGCTGTCTGTTCTCGGTCCTCATCCTGCCGACCAAAAAACTTCAAGCAGCAATTCCAGTGTTGGCTTAACTACCATGGGCAGTGTTTTTTTTCCTCATTGAGAGGGAACATTTCCACTCCCCTGCCTGCTCTTTCTCCCCGACAGCCCTATTTATTGGTTTCAACAGCTGAGGGAAGGATTATGGAGGGATACAAATGAGGGGAAGCACACAGAGAGTCCTGCTGGGACTTGAACCCAGGAAAAGAGAGTGGAAACTCTTCCAGGAGGGGATCGCCTTTGTTTTATAGAGCAACGTGTGACTTCTGCTCTGGCATGCTGTTTGTCGGATTTCACCACAAAATATTAATACCGGTTTAATACTTAAACACAAGGGTTTTCATGTAGACAAACACAACATCCGCCTCTTACACTGGATGCTTATGAAAATCCAGGGAATTCATCCAAAAACTAAGTAAGAACAGATTTCCCTCACTCAAAGTTTGATATATGAGATGTACTTGATGTTTGTTTAGTTTTTCTGCCACTGAAACTAGTTTTCTGACTAAGAGTTGAGATGTAATGGGCTGCAGTCGGATAGTCTTTCACTGATTAAATTTGTCATCAGTTTGGATACCATAAATGTTTAACGCATGATTTATTGCATTAATAATAGAACAGCTTCAACGCTTTGCCTCCTAAGCAATTTGTTAGCTATTAGATTAGTTTCTAGCTAATATAATGGACTTTTTTTTTTTTGTTTTGGCTCGCCAATTAAGCTAATGGAAACACGGCAATACAACTGTGGTTATGTAAGACTGTGCAATAAATTAAACATGCGATAAATACATAAGTCAAGGCGAAGATGACAGGGAAGGAAAAACTATTTCAGGGATAGGGAGCAGCGAGTGTATGGGACCCGTGGTGAGTTTTTATGGAGCACTAACACAACCATTAAATGCTAGATTTTCATTTTAAGTATTTACTCCAATCAATCAGCCATTCATTTGAGAACATTATAGCTGTAGGACCGTACTCTATCTGGAAATATACAATTTATATTGTCATTGATAATCTCTACTAGTTGTCTACTGTAGTGGAGATTAGAATATATCACTCCTACAACTTGTATTTCACAGATTTGTAACTAAGTACATCAAATACTGTACTTAAGTAGAACTGAAGGTGCTTATTCTTTATGACAGTATGTCCTTTTTCTGCAGTTCTGGGGAAAACATTTCAGCAAAGTCTTCACTCCTCTCGATAACTTCACTTATTCCTGATTCAGACTAACAATCCATAAAATAATCTACAGATAGATGAGGATGTCTGTAGGTGAAGATGAGATTAAAAAAAGCATTGATTTATGTGAACAAATTCACAAGCTGCCCACCATTATCAGTATTATATGTACATATACACTACATACTAACTACATGTATTATTAAAATAACACCGTTTCACACCTTGATGCATCAGTATAAAGATTCCAGCAACATAATATGCAAAATTTCCCACATAATATGTACTTGTAATATGTACTTGTATGTACTACTGTTCATACTTAAATGTGTTCTTTATGTTCGTAGTTTTTAGAATGCATGAGTTTTACATTTATTTTAATGTCAATATTAATGCCGTCAGTCATGACTTGTGCCCTGCTGCAGCAGCTCTGAGCTCTGAGCTGCTGAACAGGCTGCAGAGGTCCTGTGACAGCTTTGATTGTACAGGTGTGTTCTGGCTTTAATGAGACCAGGTGTGATGTTTAATTTAACTTAATGCAGTTTAGCCTAATGCAATTAAAGTAAATGTAATTGCATTTGCATCCCGACATCCACCGGTAATCTGTGTTTTTCTTGCTTATTAATTCTTTTTATTTGCTGAGTTTGTCTATTCAATCTGATTTGCTTGAAAAATGTTATAAATGAGTGAAATGTTCCTTTTTCCTGTGTTTTGTGTTCACACATAACAAACAGCTATTGCATGTGATGTTGCTTAGCTGTGTCCTGCTCAACAGATATGTTTTCATGATAAAAAGCTAATTTTTTTTTTTCAAATGGGATGAGAGGCAGCAACAGTTGAGCTAGTTATGAAAGGACTATATGTTTTCATTCAAACAAGTGCAAAATACACACATATTTAGTGTTAAACATAGCTAATTTTCTACTTTAATGTTTATATTTTTACAACAGTTAAACTTATATTGCTTATATTTTTACGCATATTTTGCTCTTGCTTTACATTGTACTTATTATTTATTTTTAAAAACCGGGACCTGAGTACTAATTTCGTACCACAAACATGTAAATGTGAGCTGGCATGACAATAAAGCTCCTTGAACCCTTGAATCCTTTAGACTGTAAATAAAACATGGATGATGCCTCCGGGTCTGAAAAGTGAAACCACTGCTTTCCTCCTAACAGCCAGCAGGAGGCGCCTCCTCTGGTTGTATGGAAGTCAATGAGAACATGATTCTACTTCTCACTTGATTTATTACCTCAGCAAACATTTTCCTAATGAGTTTATGGTCTCAACTGCTAGTTTTAATTACTTTTGGAATTCAGAATGATGCTTGTTTTGTAAATGACATGATAAGAGATGATATGTTGTCGAGTGGGGCTGCCTTGTGATTGACAGGTTGCTACGTATCTCACCTTGGATTTGTCACACTTGCTGTTGATTTGACTTGTAACACTTGATTTTAATTTGTGTTGTAACACTTGCTATCTACTGTCTTGCTCTTTAAAAGAAAAAAAACAAACAATAAAACAACCTTTTAAAGGTTTTTGCACAAAAAAAAAACCTACTTCAGATTCCCTGGCATGTGAAAACCTACCTGGCAAAAAAACCTCATTCTGATTCTGGTCGACAGCCGCAGTGTTCTCAGGTTCTCAGTCAGATCCAGCCCTCCATCATCAAGCATGCTTTTAAAAGGACGGCGATAGCAACAGCCAAATTGTAAAAACACAAACTAATAGTGACTTCAGGGTCGCTGTATCCACTCTCTCATATGCAGTGATGGCAGGCATGTTGTTGGAAGCTTACATTAAACTTATCTAAGGAGGTACTTCCTTGCAGGGATTCACTGTTTTATTCAATCCAGGAGGGTTTTGACTGTTAAAGCTGGTCTGGATGTGGGTGATGATTTGGTGTTTCTCTGTTTAATGATAAGTTGTGAGGCTGTCTGCTGTGGACAGTGTGTTCCTTTCTGCTGGCTAATATTTGCCGTTCTGTTGCCGCCATCTGTGTACTACGTGCTTTGGTATTAACTGTGAATTAATTTCTTGTACTTGACTGAGCTTACTTTTCTTTCTCTTGTTTGGCATATGCGCTACAATGCCTTTCATGCTGTGCATTTACATTGCGGTAAATATGAATAATGTTTGAGTATTTCGAGCCTGATTTGGTTTCTATTTATCCTTGGGTTGCTGCTTTGTCGGCCACTCCACATGGCTTCTCTCACTGCACACATTTTATATTAGAGATAGTCTAACAAGTTTCCCCTCTTCTGTCGTACCACAGTCCAGAAATGCTTGCGACAATGGTTTGACATGTTCCACACCTGAAGCTGTAATATATGTGGGCAGAGGTGAAGCGATGATATGAATACGAAACCAAGAATGTATTAGTGCGTATCAGGGATTGAGAGGCTGCAGTCAGTCATGCCTCCTTTCAGGCAGCATCGGTGTGTCTGGGGAACAGTGCTGTCTTAAGGCCAAGCTAAAGGAGCTGATGTCCCTCGGGAAAACTAGAGGTCAGCTGGCGGAGCAGTTCGTCCACTAACTGCACAAATTGCCGGGTTGGTGGTTCGATCCCTGGCTCGTCCTGTTAACGCTGAACTCCACGTTGTTCCTGATGGGCTTTGACCTTTACGGTAGCTATATGAGTGCATTCCATTTGAGCTTCGCTGCTCACACAAATACAAGTGAAGTGAATTTGGAAGTGAATACAAACTAGAGATGCTGCAAACTAGAGGGGATGAATATTCAGAAGGAAGCGATGCAGCGACTGCACTAACAACACTGTGATGAGGAAAAACTCACGTAAAAGTCGTGTATTTTCTTAGCACAGGGTTGGCATGGTCTGCATGGAAAATAAAAGATGATTTTAAAAGTGGCTGAAAAATACACTTTATTTAGATGACTTTTTTTTTTTGGATTGCAAACCAATTTGGAGCCTTTCTCTGGCAAAGGCATCTGAAATAGTTTTAGATTTGGATGACATTCAGATCTGGCTTTGCGCTCATCACAGTGACTTTTGTGGTGCTGATTTAAATTGTCAAAACTCAGACAGCCGTGTTGTCTCATGTTGTGGCAACAATTGCAAGACTGCCAAAAGAGCACCAGTGGTTTGGTCAATATCATCTTTTCTGCAGCCAAAATCTTTTTACACAACTGACTAGGGTTGTATGATTATGGGCAACGTGATAAATCCTCTCCTAACAGAAGACTTACAGCGCCCTCCATAGTTATTGGCACCCCTGGTGAAGATGTGTTCTTTAGCTTCTAGTAAATTCATCTTTTTCTAAATAATATAGGACCACAATGAAAAAAAAAGAGGAAAATTCAACCTTTAAACAAACAAATCAATGCTTTCACTTCTATGTTCATGTTCCATATCACTACATTCCTGCTGATGTAAAAATCTACATCAAAATAA
>NW_007578000.1:325826-335997 GCF_000690725.1 Stegastes partitus | reverse complement strand
TGGCCCCCCTGTTGAGAACCACTGAGGTAGAAGCCTCTAGTCTCCATTCAGTTACTGCAGAGCTTTAGCTCAGACGACCCAAAACTTTGGAAAGAGTGATGTAAGGCATTTTAAGCACATTTTAAACTTCAACTTGATCATTTGCTTGTGGGAAGTCAAAAGCATGTTATTGATTAATCTTCTACTAATTATGCAGCCCAACAAATTATTGTATTTTTTTTTAACCCAATCTTCCTTTTCATTGGAGCCCGCATGTCTGCAAATTTCTGTCTTGTAAATAATGTAAAAAGAAAACAAACAAAAAACAACAACAACAACAACAAAAACAATTTAGAGAATCAGAGTAACTCGTGTTCTATCAACGAATTCTTTTTCTGATCACTGAAGATGACAGCAAGTGTGTTTTCGCCAAGCAGCAAAAGTTGTATCATGATGTGTTGGAGTTAATTAACCTCATATCACATCACACTTTGATGCTGAAGCAAGATGTTGTTCAGCCCTACTTACACTCCACTTCAAACTATTACACAAAAGGTCATGTCGTCCTGTTAAAGGTGGCCAGTGTCGGACCATCAGAAGGTTGGGTTTCAGACGTGTGTGTGCTATTTCTGTGTCATGTAACCTCATGTGGAACGGATCATTTTACTTCACAGTTGTAGCAGAGAAATAATGTGCTACTTTAAGAGAATTCTTTATTGTTCTCAGAGTTATTGTTCATCTTAGCTGCAGTCTGCTGCTGCACTTATTTATACCAATGTACTGATGGTCCCTCCATTTGTCAGTGAAGTAATGTCTGGCAGTATATCTCTGCCTGCTGCTACTTGTGCACTTGGTTTGTCTGCCTCCTCAGTTCACTGGGAAAAAAAAAAAATCTTCCCTGCAGTAATTGGAGGAGTTTCATTACCTGGTGGCTTGTGCAGTGTTGGAAGGGAAGTTTATCATTGCCTATCAACAACGCCCTAAAACCTAGACAAAAAAATATAAACTACATGTCACAGCTCCATGGGTCGGCTGCCTAAACTGAGTATAACCTGTTTATAAGATTTTATATTTTATGGGAAACATGAAATGTGGCTGCTGGACAGAGAGAGGACATGGGAGAGTCTGTGGCATTGGCATTGACTGTCTGTGTGTGATAATTTTACAGAGCATTAAATCAAATCAAATCAAATCAAACTTTATTTGTATATATACCACTTTTCATACATACAAAGTGCTTTACAGTATTAAAAATGTTGTCAAAGAAAGAAACATAAAACAAAAAGACACAAAAACCCGCCCCTCCCACCCTCCATGTATACATGTACACATACGGCTACGCAAACACACACACAAACACACACACACACTCTCACCACTGACCATAGGGAGACATGACACGGCACTGAACCTCGTGGGAAACGCTACCAACTGGGGTCGTCCACACCGGGAGGAGTGGCAGACCATGACCACTGGGGGCGTCGGCACCTGGAACCACCCGGGCTGAAGGGACCCGCAGACAGAACCCCCAGCAGCAGACCGGACACAGCCCCCAGTGTGGAGGACCCCCCTAAGGAACCACTGGAGTTAAAAACTTTAAAGTATAAAAAGGCCCTATGTAAGATAAAATGAAAATTAAAAGAGTAAAATACATAAGATAATATATAAATAAATGATAAGACCGTAAAGAATTTGAAAGGTCAATTAAAAGCCTGATTAAAAAGGTGCGTCTTTAACCTTCTTTTAAAAATATCGGCAGTCTCTGCAGTCCTGAGGCTCTCTGGCAGGTTGCTCCACAGGTGGGGGCCGGAGACATTCAGAGAACCTGGCTTGTAAGGTTGAATAAATGTTTTTTACTGTTGCTTGAAGAGTCCGACATCTGCTGTATAAACACACCGATGTGTGGACAAATGTAAAACAGCACTAGTTTTGCAAGTACTCTGCAGTACATGAATGTGCTCAGATGTACTTTAGGCCATGATGGAGCTGTTTTCCCTCCAGCGATGCTTTTCACATCACTGGCCTGCAGTCAGTCCTCTTTGCACATCAAGTCCTTCATGAAAAATAGAGTCCTGCAAATGTGCTACAAGATAGTGGATGCTGCCTCTCAACCAGTCAGGACTGTGTAATTTATTTACTCTTTAATCTTTCTGAACTCTGTGAATTAATCACACAGACTTAAAGTAGATACCATCGGAAGGAACAAATAATTAAAGCAGGCGTTGTCGATCTCCTCCTGTCCTCTTCTTTGTTACTCGCTCCTCTCTTTTAGTGCTTTGTGATGATCATTACCTTTTTATCTCTTTCTTGCTCTCAACATGTGAAAAGCACTGATTTACTTTGATCAGATTAGAACAGACCACTTTACATTTATTGAGCTCTGCAGTTAAATGAGATCATTGTAGTCATTTTATTTGTTGTAAAAATGCAACACGGGTACACGTGTGCAGTCTTATTTACATTTTAAAACACCACCATCAGGACAAATGCTCAAAAAAAAAAACACTTTTGCAGGATTTTGCATCACTAGTCATACACAATATAATTAGCCTATGAAAACAAACCCACTGCAAAAGCTTGTTTTCCAAATGTGACAAAAGAGGATTACTAGAGAATATATTTTGAGCAAAATGTACAACTGCAGTATACATTACAGGGAGACAAATGTGCTCAGCTCAGCCCACCTCTCCCTCCTGTTCCTTCTAACTTGTATAAATCAATCTGCAGCTTTGGATCTGAACTGCTCTTCTAAACTAATCTTGTAAATAAAACAGGTCCAGTTTCTGACTGAAATCACTTTTGAAGGATGTAGCTGAGCAGAGCTGGTTAACTGATTATTACACAGTGGAATGTTTTTTTTTATTATTTAACTTGCTGCCCAACGAAGAAAATATTTTTGGGGGGATGTTTTCGACTATAGGTGGATAAAACTAGCTCCAGCATCCTCCCACAGTCCAAATACTTGCATCGTGGGTTAATTAGTGATTCTATCTGCAATTTCCCTGAGGTTTCCACCAAAGGGATCAATAAAGTTCTATTCTATTCTATTCTATTCTATTCTATTCTATTGGATGGATGACTCAAACTGAATTCTTGAGAAAGTTCCCATCTATTGTTTTCAAGCACGAATACATAAAGTGAAAGAAATCCCGTTGAAGATGACTTCTGTTTGGTTATTATCCACCATTTAAAGCCTGAACCAGGAAATAATTGCCAGAAAATTCTATTATTTTGAAAATAGAGTGTTTATTGAACCTTCTGACAATTATTTTTATTTATTTATTTAAAATCAGTTTTTATATTTGAGGGTTTCTTTTGGAATCATTTTTGCTTTTTGGTGCATTAATTATTGATCCATGATGGATTATCCCTGTTTGAATGTGTCTGAATGTATACATCAGGTTTTTCAGGAAAAAGAAGGGTTAACCCTCTGAAACCCAAAACCAAAAGACATATTATATTTTAAAAAATGCTAAAATGACACCATTTATCAGAGAAACTTTAAAAACAAACTGCATTAGTCTAGTCATGCTTGCGCTGCTCACATAGAATACAGGACGTTATACTGAAGTAAAAAAATGAGCCCAATGCGAGGAAAAATGTAACTGCATCAGTTAATTAACAAATAAATGAGAGCAGATCATGACATTTTATAAAACAAACTTATCAGTGGCTGATCCTGGTGCCATATGGTGTAGCTGTACTGCAGCTTCTTGTTGCTAAGTAATACACCGTACTGATGCAGTCCTAATTTATACAACGCTTTGACTGACGTCTCCCTTGTTTTATCACGCGGCCTGAGTGTGGCTCTTGAATGCCACTTTTCCAGCGCTGTGATTAGCTGGTAGGTGGTTCTTTCTTTCTCTCTCTCTGTCTAACTTCAGTGAAGGACTCCGTCACTCGCCTGCCCCTCTCTTTGGCATTACCAGCTCCAGGTTGCAGATTACATCATGTTTGTTTCAGCGCTTGTTCATTATCACTCGGAGCGTTCGGCTGGAGATTTAGTACAAAGTGTAATTAGCACTAAAGGCAAGAGTGCAGGGCCTGGCTGGATTACCATGTCATGTCACTCACAAAGGACTAATAATATGTCTTCTTTTTGCGCTCTGGAGCTCTGTTTCTACCCCATCACCTCCTGTCTGACTGTATGTCTGCATGTTTGTCTGCACTCTCTCTCTCTCTGTCTCTCTCTCAGGGTTTCTAAAAGGGACTTTGATCATTTTAACAGCCTTATAAAGCTGACAGGTTCACCAGAGAAAGCGTCCTCTCGCACCAGAGTGGATGTAGGAGAAGTGACGTTGAGATGACCTGACATTTATGGGGTCGCCAAGGACTCAGATGACAGCTGCGGGAGAAGGCCTGTACACAAAAAAGTTGAACCAGCCCGTAAAAACCACATGAAGGTGTCAATCAGCCGACAGAGCAGCGGGTGTCGTGCGGTTGTGTTCACATTATCACGACGGGAGTTGATTTTTCACATCTTTACACTTCTGCAGCAGTAATAATATTGAATCAAACCCTGAAAGGATTAGTCATTAGACAGAACAATTAACTGCAATTTTGACAATCAGTTGAGTGACTGGTTTCAGCTTCTCACATGCGAGCGTTTGAAAAATACTCCAGTTTGCAAAAATGTCGAAATGTAAAATGTGTGATTCAGTTTACTAAAGGAGTTAAAACCACGATAGTTCCTGCACAGTCGTTTTAATGCACCGTAGAAGTGTTGGATACCAGGATTACACATCATAACCATCAGACCAAACTGTACAAGTACTGAGGGCTTTATGCTTGTTTAGTCAATGTGACTTGTTCAAACTATTATATAAAACCCAATGTTTCTGTCCATTTCACACCCAGAAGCTACATTTGCAAGTGTTAAAATATGCCAGCTCCATAAAGTTATTTTGACACAGGAGGAATCAAGACTGGAAGTNTTAGCTCAGGGCTGTAGAGGAACCTCAGTGTTACGCTGTGGTGACTCCCCACTCATTAACCTTTAGAAAAGGGCCAGACACACACACACACACACGCTTCCACACACCAAGCAACGGTGTAACCATAGGCATGTGTGCATATACACACATTAACAAACACATTAATCCTCGATATACACGGAGGGGCTGTGTCCTCATTACAGCAAATCATTTGGATATAATGACAGCGGTGATCTCTCACTCTTACTGGTGCGACTGCTTTGGCATAAAGTAACAGAGACTCTCAGGTTGAAGGAGCCGCGTCAGTTTAATCGATATAGTATCAGTTTATTAGGCTGAATTTGTGCTTCACGAAGAAAGGAATCAGCGGAGGAGAAAATACACTGAAGATGATTGTGTTGTGGACTCACAGAAACAGAAATATCAAGATTTTCTTTGTGTTTGGTTTAAGGTGGAATGATGATCAGGTCTTGGGATGCCGGTGGTTTCTGTTTGGTTTAAGGTGGAATGATGATCAGGTCTTTGGGATGCCAGTGGTTTCTGTTTGGTTCACCCACCCAAAAAAAAGCAATCTAATCAATAGATTTTTTTATCTGTTGCCACAACTAGGTCAACATTTTTACGTATCCAATCCATATCCTACCGAGGGGTCAGGTTGCTTTGGTTAATATTGGTAAAGTGGGGACATTCCTCTGGCTTTGTGGAACATAAACGCTTCTTCATTTCAAATGTTCCTTAAAGGAACAGAAAGCAAGGATAAAGGTTTACATATGCAGGAATTCCTGTGTTTCTTAAGTGTCAGTATTATAGTGTGGCTCAAACACTTCAATCATGTGCTGAAGCCCTGCATCCTCCACGACTGTTTAAGGCTGCTTATCTTTTGCAATTAAGACCCCCAGAGCTTTGGTCATGGATTTTGCGCTTTCTGATCTGCATGGAGAGGCTGTTTAAAAGCTTCGGGTAGAGGGAGTTGTTGCTCTTTCCCACTCGACTCTCTCCCCTCTGTGCTGTCAGGGGACACGCTTGGAGGATGTACGCCTAAACATCGTATTGGAAGTACTCCAGTAGCTGCACGTGCTGCTCAAACACAGCTGCTGTTTTATCCACCGCATACAGCTGCCAGAACCGACGCTGGCAGATCGTCTGACTGTACTTTTTCTTGCCCACTTGTAATTTCTAAGACTGACTGACAGCTGTACTCGACACTTCGTTTGACTTCATTAGACTGCATGCCTCATCAAAGCCTGTTTTAATCAACCCAACAATACATACATGCCCCGAACCTCGACTAGCCCAGCCAATGGGTCGGATAGCTTACATGATATGTTTCATCCCTGATGATTGGCCCATAATTTTTTACAGACAATACTGATTCTTTGATAAGGATGACAACTATGTCTATGCTATTGTGAAATGTGATGTTTATATTCATGTACTCATGAGGAAAAATGGTTGCAGAACACAAACTTTCCATCTAGTGCCATTCCCAAGCTGCCATTTAACTCTCATATTTAATATACTGTTCCTCATGATTGCTTTTCATGTTCACATGTTAAACGGTAAAGATGATAAACACCATACTTGCATGATAGCACTGTAACTGTTAGCATCTTTGCAAGCTTACAATAGCACTTAGCTCAAATTCTAGCTGTTGCCTCCAGCCTCAAGGAGCCTCTAGCTTGGCTGCATAGATTCATCTTGCACCTTAAAATAAAGGTGTTGTCCTTGCACTAACCCTGTGATAAAACATTCCCTGCGTATATTCAGAAAGCATTTTGCCTGCAAAAATTCTCGCTTAAAATTCCTATGGCCTCTAATCATTTCTTTGTTCCTTCTATGACTGACGGTGTATTCAAGATTTGGCACAAAAAAAACCCTTAAATGTCTGGACGATCTGTTTTTAGACCAACATTTTGCCTCCTTTTCTTATTTGAGCCATACCTTCGGTATTCCAGGCACACATTTTTGTAGGTTTCTACAGGTGAGGCATTATGTGCAGAATTTAATACCAAATTTTCCTCATAAACCTCAAAGTAACCCAGTGGATGTATTTCTTTCTAGCAATCCAACATCCAGAGGTATTACATCCAAGCTGTACAACCTAATTTGTAAAATGCACTGCCCTCCTCTGACTGCTATTAGATCAGCTTGGGAGCAGGATTTAAACTCCACTTTTACAGAAAACACATGGGAATTAATCCTTAAACGTATTCACTCGTCTTCTATTTGTGCAAGACATGCTCTTTTACAATTTAAAGTAGTTCATCCAATTCATATTTCTAAAACTAAACTAGCTTGTATATATCCTGAGATTGACCCTACTTGTGATGAATCTAAAGTCGCCCCAGGCTCACTGGTACACATGTATTGGTCTTGTCCCTCTCTAACTAAATTTTGGATATCTTATTTTGAAACCATCTCAGAAATCCTGAACCATCAAATTGCACCGAACCCTCTGACTGCGATCTTTGGCATATTCCCAGATGGGGATCTACCAAAAGCAAAACTCAAAGTTTTAGCTCTTTCCTCTTTGGTGGCTCGCCAGGTTATTTTACTAAAGTGGAAGGATCCCACTCCTCCCTCTCCCTAGCACTGGATCAGAGACACAATGAACTGTTTAAATCTAGAAAAAATCCGTCTTACTACACAAGGAACAGAAAATACATTTTATAGAGTTTGGTGCCCCTTCCTGACTTTTTTTGAGAAACCCACGACAGTTATTTCTGAGTAGCCTTTTTTTTTGTTTTTTTTTCTGTTTGTTTGTTTGTTTTTCTCTCTCTTCTTTCTTTTTTTTTATGAACATACATCTTTGTATATATTTATTTTCAGCGCATTCACTACTGTCTGGTAAATCTTTTTGTCATGGTTGTTCTGTTCATAATTTATTTATTGTTTTTTATTTTTTTGTCTATAAAATTGAGGGGAGTGGGGGGATGGAAGGGGTGGAGGGTGGGCACCTCATCACTTATAATTATGTTTGGCTGGATTGTTACAGGTAACAATTTCTGTTAGATACTGGGGGGAGAAAAAAAAGTCTGTACAATCACTGTTTTTTTTTTGTATTGCGATTGATTTTCAATAAAAAAGACCTCTGACAAAAAATAAATAAAATAAAAAAATAAAGGTGCTAATTTGAACCTGTGTGACAAAGATGAATTATTTTAAGTTGTACAAAGAACCTTTTTAGTAACAGGTTCTTAAATCAACTATCTCTTGGGATTGTGAAACCATCCAACAAAAAATGGCTCCTTAAGGCAACATGACTCCAAAGAACTTCAGCAAAAAAAAAGGTTCTTTATGGAACCATTTTCAAAATATTTTTTGACCCATTTGGTTTTATTTTTTGTGATATAACTACAATATAAGTCAAATGGGAGAATNAAAAAAATCTGTGTTTTTGGCTTCTGGACTGTTGGATAGAAGAGTTTTAATAAACTGTAATTAATGACCAATTAAGATAATCATTAATCAGTAATAAAAGTTGCTATAAGTTCAGCCCCAGTTGACATCCCCAGCAAAACAGTGGTTCTTTCTCAGATGTTTTTGTTGTGTCTTCTGAAATACGTTCATCTTCTTCGCCTGCATATTATTCATGTTCATAAAATCAACTCTCACCTCCTTGTCTGGGTTATTCCAGGTCTTTGCTTCACTTCCTATTTCTTCTCAGAAGAATCTAATCATTTCCACAGAATATAAATTGTTTATAAATTGAGGCGATTCTTAAAAAGTCACACAGCAGTTGCAGGATGCTGTTTAACTGAGCCGGGAGTTATATTGTGTTGTCGGCTGTCGGACCAGACAGTCAATCAATCCGTCCCTCTGCTTCGTCTTGTGTTTGACTGACTGACAGAGTGTAACTGGGCGTGAGAGGAAATGCATGACCGGCCAAGCATCCCGTACCTGTAGCGCGTACATGCACGTGTCCATCAAGCGCGCGTTCAATTTGTGTTTTTATTTGAGTGTGTGTGTGTGAAGGGTGAACTCTGAGCTCAGTCAGAGCAGTGGAAGGTGATGCAGGACACCTTTATTACACAGACGGAGGCTCGTCTGGCTGTGTGTGTGGTAGGCTGGCCTCTGGGTAGCTTCTCTTTAGATCAAGGTTTTGCTTCTCTTTTGCTGCAGGCCAGAAGAGTTAACGACGCCTTTAAGAACAACAAAGTGTCCACAGAAATATGAATCCCAGTGCGACTGGATCAGAGTGTGCGTTCAGGTCGGCTCTTTGGATTCTCTGTGTGAAGCTGGCCTCTGGCTATTGTGAGCTTCCCCTCAGGGCTTTCCTAAAGAATGAATGCTGTCTGTCTGTTTCTTTCCACCTTTGCTGGATGGCACATAACACCTGTTTAACAACCGAATACACAGCTGAAGGCTGGCTGGATGCATTTTGATCCGCAGCATAAATGTAAAAAAGTTTTGGGGGAAAAAAAATCTTTAAAGTCTCAAGGAGGCTACAGTCCCTGACAATACGAAGCAGCCGCTGTGAGTAGATCATAATAATTATCATGTGCTCACAGTGTGCTTTCAGTGTCATTGATGCATCATTTCAAATAAAGTGCCACCATTTCCTCATGTAATGACCAAGTATGGTGACATCCAGCTGAAAGCCTTTGTGATTAAAGACAACTTAAACATTATTTTTTTAACCACTATTTTTAAACATTACTGAGTGCTTTCGCCGCCATCTGTTTCTGCAAATCCCCTGATTTTTTTGAATTTTTTTTTACTCTCATTCAAATCTGCCCTGCATCAGCCCTCCTTCTGAAACGCTGTACTTTCTAATTTTCTAATTGAAGCAGACGTAGCGGCATCGCTGTGACTAACGTGATGGAGTAAAGCAGAGTCATGGCTGTAAGCTTTTCAGTCAAATTGATTCTCTGGAAATTGAAATACAAACTCAGTCATGTAGAGATTACTCACTGACTTTGCTGTTGCTGAATCAGACGGGCCTGTTTGATGTGTTTAAACTGCTGCAGTTAATGCTTATTTCAATCTGTCATTTTTCGATTGAGTAGTTATTGAAATGCGAACCACTGGTATCTTTTGAACTATCAGTCCAACGTCTGGATGCAGTCAGTTCATTTCCATTTCGTATTAGTTTCACATGTTTGTGATTTTTGCTGGGAAAAGGCATCCAATTATTAATCCATTCTAAAATCATTTATGGTGAAATGTCTTCCCGACTCTTTAATTTTGAGTCAAATTAGTTCACCTAAAAGTCATTTTCACAAGATCCACTAACTTGGGATTAGTTTGTCCCACAT
>NW_007578000.1:320819-325255 GCF_000690725.1 Stegastes partitus | reverse complement strand
GGAAACATCTAAAACATGCAGGATTGCGGCCCTCGAGGACCAGATGTCGACACCCCTGGTCTAATGTCTGCCTGAGGAGGATGCTGAGAACGTTAAAAGTAGACAAACACAAACACAGGCTGCTAAATACTTGAAGGCTACATTTAACTGGTTTTGTAAGTTGGGCGCTGGAGTACAAATGCAATGCAAAGAACAACAACAACAACAAAAAGGTTGTCTTGTATTTTTTTGGTACTTAACATAGTGGCTTAAAAAAATTAAAGCTCCATCTTGAGTCTTTCTTTCTTTCTTTCTTTCTTTCTTTCTTTCTTTCTTTCTTTCTTTCTTTTAAAGCTGATGGAAGCTTGGAATACATTAATTAATTGTTTGTTTTTATACTGTGGTATCAGACTCGAGAATCACAGAATTTACCAAATTTCTGGTGTCATGACGTCCATAGTTTGGTGAACATGTAGCTTGGCCTAGTGCCAGATGTAAGATAAGATAATAAGATAAGGTAATTCTTAATTGATCCTCATAGGGGAAATTCAAATAATCTATCAAGTAGCAGAAGTTCCCTTTTTTTGGTCAGGTGACAACGACTAAACCATCTCCATGTCAAGTGAGCCACCTTCTGTTTATGCAGGTTACAAGATGTGACTAAAAGCTGCACAAACACCAAGAAAGTAGAACTTATGACAACTAGAATTCAAAGCTAATTAGCTACTACTATTCAACCACCAGTCATTATAGCAGCGTGTTATTCTTACACTGATTTATCCATAAAATGTGAGCGAATATTGGAAGGATGAGGTCTTCTGTTGTCTTGTTTTGTCTGACCAACAATCCAAAACATGAAGATATTCAGTTTACAATGATGTAAAGGAAGAAAAATGTGAACATCCTCCTCAAGTTAAAACTAATGTTTGGCATTTTTGCAAAAAATAAATAGAAGCACAAACCTCAAAATAGTTGCAGATTAATTTTCTGTCAATTCTCTCAAACGAGCCCTTTTTAGATTAGCCAAAATGTTGTCACTCCAGACATCATGTTGCCAGGTTTGTACGACAACACCAAAGAAGACGCACACGAGCGCATAAACACGCAGCCGTCCCAGTGGTGTGGTTCTCTGCTAATTTAAAGAGGAATCGAGATGAGCCATGTGCGCGAGTGTGAATGTGAGGAAACAAGATGAGAAGCTTACTGGCTCGTGTACAAGCTCGCAGGTTCATTTTAAACTGTAACTTTTAGTGATTTAATTCGAAAGTAGGAACAGAAAAAGTTGTGACAGTTTGGGGTCGCTGTGTGGTGACACAACCGAGTTAAACAGCTGAGCACGCACACATCTGCAGGCTTCTGTCTCCACGGCCTCAAGAGAACCTTCACGTACTAATAACTTCCAACCACAGAACTGTAGGTTGTGGGAGTTTATTTTTAAACTTGCATTGAGTTGTGTACTGTTGGTCCAAATTAGTAGAGATGGGTCAGTGGAGGTTTTTTTCCCCCCTTCATCTTAAAGGTTGCCTATATGTAGCACATGATGATGGTTGTTTCTCATTAGTGGTTTTAAAAAGTTACCAAAATCTGCAACAAAATCAACCTAAAGTGATTCTTTTTAAAGCTGAAACTAATGATAAATATTACCATGAGTTACTCTGGGTCTACTTCTGATAGAATATTACATTTATTACAACATTAACAAAGAAATAATGTTTTTTTTTTTTTTTAGCATAACTTAAACAAAACTAGTTTCAGATACATCTCCATTTCAGTTGTTATCCACAAAATGTATCATGTAGTGCAGTTCAAATTTTACTACTAGTTTAATATTGTATAATTGCACCCTCATTTTTTTCAGTTTACTTCAGTTTTTCTATATTTTACCTAAAAGCTTGTACATCACCTTTATCTTAGTTTGCAGGTCTCTATTGCTGTTGCCTTACACATTCTAAATATAGCGTCATTTAGATTTTTCTTCATTTGTAATGGGCCCCAGCATAGTAGTTTGTTTTACTGCTGCACCATATTGGAGAAAACTGACATTGCTATAGTTAGTTTTGGTGCAATATGGATTGTGATATAAAAATATTACAGGAATTTTCACCAGATAGCTTGAATAACTCCATTGGGAAGGAATTAATAATGGAGATTTTGTAAGGGAGTGCATCTCCAAAGAGAAGAAAAACTACTTTTTATTTCAATTTTTTTTTGGAAGACTAACAAGCGGCTGTGGCTCAGGTGGTAGAGAGGTTGTCCTCCAATCGCAAGGTTGGTGGTTCGATCCCCTTGTCCTTGGGCAAGACACTGAACCCAAAGTTGCTCCCAATAGCAGGCAGCACTTTGTATGGCAGCTCTGTCACCATTAGTGTATGAATGTGTGTGTGAATGAGAAAACATTGTAAAGCGCTTTGGATAAAAGCACTATATAAGTGCCATTTACCATTTCCCTTAACCATTTGAAACCTGTCTCACATGATGTAACACCGGCAAAGACATCCGAAATAGTTTTTTTTGCTTTGGGTTGCATTTAAATCTGGCTTCACTCTCCTCATACTGAGTTCTGCGGTGCTGATTTAAATGGTCCAACAAATGAGTCACGTTGTCTTGTAAACAGATGGAAACAGAGTTGGTTGGCATCATCCTTTCTGTAGCTGACATATTTCCATATGACAGGCCAACATGATAATCCTGGGTATTTAGATCAATTTTATGATTATTCATCAAAGAAGATGTTACTGATAGACACCACAACTAACTGATGTCTCAAACAGCTCACATGCAGGCTATGGTAGAAGCTGTGCACAGATGAGCCTCTAGTCTCCACTCATCTACTGCAGTCAGGTGTGTGACCCAAAATGACGTTAAACCAAAATGCTTTCATGTCACATTTATGCAATCTGTAAGTTTTGAGTTTTCTAAGAGCGTCGCAATTTAAACATCAGTCGCTAGTGTTCATTTAATTGTGAAAGGCCATGATCATAGCTGTTGTTCCATTCATTGTGCAGCCCGACAACTGACATTGTGCTTCTTTTTTGCAACCAAATCTTCCTTTCCAGTCTTTCTCTCCTGTTCCTCCCGTGCACACGTGGAACCTGCATTTGAGCAAACTCTGTCTTTTAGGTAAAAAAAAAAAAAAGCCCCAAACATCGTGTCAACCAGCAAAAAGTTGTAGCATGATGTGTTTGAGTTAATTTGCCTGAGTTCACATTGCACCTCCTGCGATGTGACTACCGCACACGTTCACATCGCAGCATCGACGCTGAAATGATATGTTGTGCAGCCCCAGTTTGTATTACAGCAGATGTTTTGTTCCCCCTTCCCCCCCATTTGTTCTATTCTTAACCAGCTCCTATTGAGCCGTGTTGTATTATATTACTGTTTATCTGCTGCGATGACCCAGTTTCCCCAGTGGGATCATTAAAGTTTCATCCTTATCATAGCTGAAGTCATCTGTAGGATTCACCTCAAGTCTACTTTTAAGCGTGTGCAGGTCCTATCTGTGATTCTGGCTCGTTGGCTCGGTGACTCAGAGCGGCTACTCTACTCGACTGTGCTGAATATTATGCATATTTAATAAGGTATGCTTTCCAGCTAAACTGACCCATTAGGATGAGTTTTGGTTACAGCTTATTTCAGCCCTGGTGTCTGGTCCTCGGTGTGTGTGTGTGTGTGTGAGTGTAACCTCCACCCCTCCATCCTTTACCTATCTGCCTATAATCAATCTCTGCCGCTCCCACTGTCACTTGTCTAATGTTCTTCGTGGTACTTTACCGTAAAGGCCTTGTGTAAATCACACGGCCGCTGCTGACAATTCAACTCTCCTGACACCCGCACGCGCACACACACACACAAACGCTCGACAAATGTAGGAAAGCAGCGAAGTGCATCGCTGACTGTAAAGCTGTCTGTCATACCCTCATGCATTCACTCACTTGTGACAGGTCCTAGTGCCGTATTGATTGTTTCATATTTAATTTCCCCTGCTTTTTCCGTTCTGACTTTCTTTTTGCTCTTCACTCTTATTCTTTACAAACCTATTTCCTTGTCATGAAATCATTAAGATTCACCTCATGCTGTGGCTTGTTTAATATTCTTAATAGTTCAGTTTTCCCTATTAGACTTCTCAATATGTGTCTCAAAGTCACACATACAATGTGTGGCTTTTGGAATGCAAGTTCATGAATCTGATATTAGGTGTGATACAGAAATATTCTTTTATTTTGATTTTCCATGTGTAAGACTAGAGTAAGAAAAGCTCACAGCGTATGATTTAAAGCTGACTGTCACTCTTTAATTTAGCCATCATGCATAAATTATTAAAATAATGCAGAGAAAACGTTTTCACTGCTCCCACACATGATGTATTTGGATTTTTTCCCCCCAATATTTATTATTCTGAGCAAGATAAACTAGCTGTAGTGGACGTCATACATCAGTGGTTTAAAAAACACTTCAAT